>NW_011347872.1:0-4260 GCF_000735185.1 Notothenia coriiceps
GGCCAAGACACATATTGAGCACAGAAAATGGATGTTACTAAGGGCTGTAAATATAATAAGCCTCTGTCTAAAATGGACAACATTGTTAGGAGATTCAAACTATACAGCGATTCTGCACTGCGGTCAACTCAGCCGCCTCTCGCGTTTGTTTTTTCAAATCAGCTGCTCTTCATTATTCCTGCTATATTTGACGAGTGATACAAATATGTTTTTACCACAAGTTCTTAAGAAAACGGACACTGTTGGATTCGGTTCTAGTTCAGGGTTGCCAACTTTGGGTACCTGGCTGGAGTGAGATTTTGATATCATGGGTTTAATTCTATGGTTTAATTACGCGAACTAAATGACTGCTATTGTGTCAGTAGCGGGACCTTAGCATAGGATATACAATATACAATATTGGACACAGACTATAAAGGGCACAAAGTTTCATTCACTAATGAAAGTCAAACACATGTTTGTTTCCACTGTTTTATTGTGTGCATAGGCCTGTCGCGATAAGCAATTAATTGACTTATCGTATGATAAATAAAAATGAACTCGATAACTTTTCTGACCTCGATAAATTGCCATTTACATGAGGATGTGACTAGCAGTTTGAAAGGATGTACTTGAATTATTATTATTATCTTATATTATCATTATGTCAGTGGTCTAAAATGGTCATACAACGGTGCCAACACTATTATCGTTTATCGCAATAATTTCCGGTAAAATGTATCCAACAAAATGTATTATCGTGAGAGGCGACACATGCACACAGAAGGATTCACACTTGTATTTCATGATGCGCAAAAGGATTCACACTTGTATTTCCGGATCCACACTTGTGTTTTTCAATGCACACACAAATGTGTTCCGTTTCATATACATGTAAATAAAATCCAAATACAGAAAAAAGTTTTACATATGTATTTTTGATCCTTACATATTTGTTTTCCGTTCAAAACCTCTGAACCTGTAAACACAAACCGCTTTCTGTGCATGGATCGCTGTGCATTCGTGTGTGGGTTTTTTGAGACTCCCCTGACGCTCACCCGATTCGTAGCCAATCGGATGTCTCCTCCAGTCTAAGCCAATCACATGAGCGCGCCCCCACGAGGGTATGATTTATTGCGTTCATGACACTTCCTATACGCATTTTGCGCAGTCCGGGCAGCTCGCTAAACAGAGGGCGGAGCATCAGGTGATCATGCAGAGCTGCATGTCTCCGTCAGACTCAGCAGCTGATCTGATCTCTCTCTCGCGTCCGGTTATACTTCACTAGCGTTTATGTCCATATCGATCAGATCCAGCTCTCCTGATCGGCCTTTATAGATAGCACCGATCAAACTGTTTAGAGTGAATATCGGCCAATAATGACCGGTGGGGCTCCCCCCGTTGACAGTTCACTGTCTAGCACTGGCTTCGTAGTGCACTGATCGATTAGGCTAAGCTAACCTGTAGCTGCTCCCTCCACACTCACAACAACTTCATACAAACATAAATAAAGCAGCTGTATTCGCCATACAGGAAACACACATTTAAAACGGTTTTGCCTGCCGTTTTTGTGTACACACAAGCTTTCATCAATGGTTCGGAAAGTGGCGCTGTACCTTCATAATATAAAGGCTTGTATTTGCGTGTATTTCCTGTTCGGAAAGTGGCAATGTACTGAGAGTGGAGGTGTCCTGAGATTAGCGCCTGCAGGCAGGCTCCATGGACCTGTCAGCTCCGGACTGCGCAAAATGCGTACATGAAGCGCTACGTCATGAACGCAAGAAATCTACCCTCGTGGGGGCGCGCTCATGTGATTGGCTTAGAATTGAGGAGACATCTGATTGGCTATAGATAGAAAAAATTACAAGTACGAATCGGCGGACCGTCAGGGGAGTCTCAAAAAACCCACACCGAATGCACAACGATCCGTGCACAGAAAGCGGTTTGTGTTTGCAGTTTCAGAGGTTTTAAACGGAAAACAAATATGTGTGGATCAAAAATACATATGTAAAACTTTTTTCTGTGTTTGGATTTTATTTAAACGGAACACATTTGTGTGTGCGTTGAAAAACACAAGTGTGGATCCGGAAATACAAGTGTGAATCCTTTTGCACATCATGAAATACAAGTTTTAATCCTTCTGTGTGCATGTGTGTATTATGAGACTGTTCTGAGCCCATAACACCCTGCCCCACACTAGGAACCTTTATTTGATCATGATTTGTGTTTCCACACGGACATGAAAACAATGCATGGTGTAATTTCCGGTGGTTCAATCATGCGAGCAGCCAGCCAGTTTAAAATGCTCGTGGATATATTAACAGCACGAGTGAATGCTTCAGCTGTTTCTGTCTGACGGAACGTGGGAGGGTGTGTGAGAACGTGCGGTCAGTGAGCTAACGGCTCGTGAAGGGATAGTGTACCGTTATCTGAAGGAGCGGAGAAGATGAGCCGATTCCCGCTTAAGAGGCTCTACACGGAACTGCCGGTGTGGGTGGTGGAGGACCACCACGATGTAAGCCGGCCCTTTATACTGACACACTGAGGGGTCTCTGGAGAACTGCGCAACATAACATAATGTCGTGTGTTGCTAACGTTAGCTAGCTGTAATTGCCTAATTCACCACTTATTGGTTTATTAGTGACAGCCAGTGGTGTAATGTGATGTACATTTACTCAAGTATTACTTATGTACGATTTCGGGGTACTTTTACTTGAGTATTTCCATTTCATGCTACTTTATATTTCCACTAAATTACATTGTGGAAGTCAATATTGGACTTGTTACTCTTTTTATTACATCAATCTAACAAAATCAGTTACTTCTAACTTTACATATGCAGATTATAAGTCAAAACATAAATAAAGTTTACATAACCTATAATTATATATCATAGTTTAAGATATTCACTAGTAGTAGTATACAGTAATACAATTAGCTCCACCTGTACCTAGCTGTGATGAACACATTAATGCATCAAGTACTTCTACTTTTGGTACTTTAAGTATATTTTGATGCCAATACTTTTGTAATTTTACTTAATTAAGATTTTGTAAAAATGTATTCACATGTGTGTTTTCTGTGTGATGTACCTTCATATTGGCAGTCTTCACACTGATTAGTGAAATATTCAGCTTTTTAAACACTTTTTTTTAACTAACTCAATGGGAGGAACCTTCAAATCCTCTTTTACCTACACCTTGCGCCAAGTGCTACTCCTTCCACATACTTTCAGCTAGAGATTTCATTCCAACTTTAAAATAATCACAAGACATTCAGCTATTAAAATCTTTTTCAGATTTTTGATATATTTTACACTTTGAGATATTTAACTTAGTTTGGAGCTTGGTAAAGAGGCCTTCTTCAGAATTTAACATGAGTGTGTATTGCGCAGCTCGTTAAGGCTTAGAGTGCGTGATGTCACAGCTAGAGTGGAGGAGAGCTTGAAATTTGCCTTACTTTTTTTTTTTTTTAAACTGCCATAATTCCCAAACCCTACACCCCTGGGACATAATGTTATGCTTGAATTGTAGGGAAACCTCTCTTACGTTGAACAAAAAAGATTGAGCAAAATTCCTCCTGAGGGCATGAAGTGACAAACACGTTCAACATGTCTCCATTAAGAGCCATTGTAAATTCAGCCTGATCTGTCATCAGAGCAGCAGCTGCTTACCTTTAATAAATCAGCCAAAAATGCCACATTATTGACCCGAAAGTGCACAAAAAGCACACTTCAGACGCTCAGGGTCCTGGACATGCTTCACGCGTTGACATTTTACCGAAAGCAGCTAACGTTTTTAAACTATAGTTAAAATGTAAGAGGTTTATTTCTCATTCAGAACAATGGAAATGCTCTCCTTTCACAGCACATCTCCATGGAAACCTTTGATCTCTGGGCTCGTACACAGGTGTTTGATAAAGTTGTCACTGTGGTAACCTTTGATCTCTGGGCTTACACACACACACAGGTGTTTCATAACGTAGTCACCTCAAACACTGACAAACAGACTGGACTTTAACAGACTGTCTCAGCCTATTTTCTGTCTGATGGAGACTTCACACTGACTTCAACAGGTTCCACATATTTTATACATTATTGGTGACGTTTGTTTTTAATTCAAAAGTCTGCTATTAAAATATTCTGATTCTTTTCAAAGCGCTTTTACTTTATTTTCTCTTCTTAATACACATTCATTCTCTACTACTTACATTTAATATCTAACTCCTTCAGCCTACTTTCAGCTACAGAAACCATTCAACTATTAACTTATTCAGCTATTT
>NW_011347873.1:0-5257 GCF_000735185.1 Notothenia coriiceps
TATATATATATATATATATATATATATATATATATATATATATACAAATATAAATACACATAAGCACATTTTTATTTCATACAAAATGATCCAAATACATTTATTAGTATTGTAAGTTACTTGCACATACAATTCTATGGAGATAGCAACCAATCGTTTCACTGCACCGGACTGTCACCTCACATATCACATACAAAACGAATTTAACAACATCAGGGAAAAATATTGCTTAATATTCATGCATATTAGGTAACAGCCACATCAGTGACCATGACAAGATGTCAAACAATATGTTTTGCACACATCAGGAAATCTGGGGCCATCACTGCAGACAAAAGCAGACGAGGGATTCTGTGGTAGAATAATCTACATGAGAAAAGACCACTGCAGCAGCCCCCCTACACACACTGCTCTCCACCCCTCCCTGTGGGCTGACAGAGGACTCCACCTGAATGACATTTACAAATTACCCAGCCCAGAGTGCTCGGTCCCCTGACCCGTGAGCCTCTGCTCAGCACCCGGAGAGACTCGCCAGCGTTTTGTCATATAATTACTGCAAATCCCCTGAAAGCAGCCTCCCTACACACACACACACACACACACACACACACACACACACACACGCGCAAACGCACACGCACACGCACACACACACACACTCTGATTCTGATCTGACACACACACCACATTCCCTCTATGAGATGTATGGACAAATGAATGTAATGCATAAGAACGTTGGTGTTAACATAGTCTCATTAGGATTCAAACGCAAATGTCAAGTTATGCAACTCGTTTAACACAATGCACAAATAGATGCGGTATACTTTGGATCTGCAAATCTGTATCTCTAAGTTACAACTTTTACATCATCATTTGGTAAATATCGTGTTTTTTGACATAAAAGGGCAGAAACGACAAAATGACCATGGCTGCTGTGGCTAAACACAAGCTAACTGCTAACTTAAACTAGGCGTTTCCTATGGCTGCCAACAGCTTTCAGCCAGATGAAACACCTTCACATCGGCTGTAAAGACAAAGTAAGGGTGAGGTTTTTTTTCTAGTTTTTGCCACACTGAATTGTATCTATTTTTCTATAAAAAAAAAGTCATATACCTTGGCTGTAGAACCAGCTCCACTTCTTTTCCCACGACTGGCGCTTTAGTGACTCACTATTCCCTCTAGTCTAGATAAACAACTGTTACAAGACAGAACGGGCCGTGGCTTTTCAGTTAGCATGCTAATTTCTGTAAATATCCCTGCAACACAATACAAAGACGTTTTTGAGAAGTCATTGTAACTGTAGGCTAATGCTGGTTCCTTTTTTTATGTTATAAACTTTAGCCATTTTAGCTTATTTTCCTCATTGCACCTGTATCAAAACCAAGGTAAATTACTTTATTCATACGACAACTAGTGAATAGCATCCATTTTTTGTACATGTTAAAAACATGTACAAAAAATGTACCACAGAATATAAACATATTATTGCCAAACCAACTTTACATTAGAAATTATGCATCTCTTACCAGTCACATTATTTGTGAGTCCCTGCCTCTGTCCATCCATAAGAACCGCTCTGCCCCCCCTCTCTTCTTCTGTCTGTCTCCTCCTCTCTCTCTCTGTGTGCTCAGGAACATATGTGTCTGTGATGTTTGCTTGTCGGCTCTTTCTATCTGCCCTTGATTGCACACAAGTAAGAAAATGAAAAGGATGATCTAATTGAACAACTTTAAAGCATGTGGCCCATTTCATGTAATCCTTTGGAACGGCCCTCATTCTGCCGTTGTTACCCAGCCGAGCGTGTCTGCGCTGAAGGTCAGCTGTCTGCCTCCGACAACATGCACAAAATGTAAAATCAAGCTCTCCCTCACTCCCTCGCCTCCCTTTCCCTCTCTAGTCGGCGTCTTTCTTCTCTTCTCGAGCATTGATCTCAGGCCTAATCCACAGACAGCTGGCTTTGAGTGTGCGTGTGTGTGTGTGTGTGTGTCTATATTTTGCACGATGTTCGCATTGTTCGTATTTTTTTTCTTTGCGTGTGGTGGTAGACCTGTCCAGCAAAATTCCAATAGGGTCAGCCATAATATAGAATGTATTGTTGAATGCAGTATTTTGTCTTCACACAGCATGCATTTCAAGGAGATGTGAGTCCCACCTCTTCAGGGCCTTTGCCTCTGACCCGTTCAAACACCTGGAGCCACAGAAGAAGTCTGGCTAAACAGTTGTGTCAGGTGTGGAGAGGCAATGTGACGCAGCTAGTAGACTAAAACAGTACTCATTTGAGTGGATAAGGGGTAATAATCCTTTAATTCAGCACAATCTTATGCCGGTGCATTTCCACATGAAATATATGTCTCCCCCTCAGCTCTCCCAGTCTGTGCTCCCCCTCCCTGGCTTGTATTTAAGTCTATTATCCATTGCTTTGAATGAGATCTCCTACTAGAGAGAGTAAACCATACCTGGCAGGGAGACAGAACAGAAGATTGTCTCGCCTCAATTAGCATGGTGTCTGTCCCAGGGGGGAGTGGAGATCACCAATGTGGAAGATGCTGACAGCTTCTCCCCCGCCCAGAGCTGCAGGGGTCGAGGGCCCAGGGTCCCTCATGTTTTCTGCCTTTGCATTTCAACTTATGTCCAGGTGGAGCGTTGCAGCTTGTCAGCTTTCATATCCTCTTTAGCTTCTTTGTTTCTAAATGTCTTTCCATTCCTCCCAGGTGCAAAAAAACCTGTAGCTTGTTTCATTCCACCCTATTCTCTAAATGTTTTTCTTTTTTTGAAATGCACGCTTTCAGAAACCTTTTGATCTATTCAACACTATTAACACTTTCATTGCTCCTTCAGATGAATACTTGTATGAGCAAAACCAACATTATTATATTTGTTTTAAATCAAATGTTTTTGAGCCCACTGCCTTTCCTCATCTTCTATACAAAAAGGTGGAAACCATTTGACTGAGACATTTTTCAAAACTAGCCAGTTATATTGGTAATTTACAGTACGAGATTACTCCTTCAAAACAAAACTCTATGTCAATCATCTTAAAATGTGATCAGCCTCCTTATAAATAAAGCCCCACTAAAGAATTGTGATTCACAATGTTTTATTTCCCCCACACTGCTGTTCCACTGATTTATTTGTCTCTCACGTTTTATTTAATGTTTTATTTAAGCGCCATATTTGGAGCTGGTTTTGTAAGACTTTACGTTTTCCTTCCAAAATGTTGCTACATCATAGCATCTTGCGTTATTGTAGCCATGGGTAAGAGTTCAATAACTCTATTTTGGTATCAACAGATCTTATATAAAAGTGTTTGAGCAGGTACACAAACTGTTATGTTGCAAATCATAAATTCAACTGTAACAAACACGCAAAAGTAGAGTAGAGTATATAGGCAAGTATGACGTGCTTACTTTTGCTCTGACTACCGAAACTAAAATAACTTGCTACAGCTGATGATAATTAATGCTTAAATGAGCAAATAAATTGTCATGAGTACATTATTGAATTATGGTTTCTAAAGAACTGATGGAAACATTTTAAACCCAGTACAATTATGAGACCCTTAGAGACATATTCCTTCACTCTTTCATATCAAGTTGTGTCATTGTAATCCGTTCAAATTCAGGTTAAGGGAAACCAGCGCAGGATCATACCTGTCTCCAAGCTGCATTTATTTGAAAACAATGCCAATATCAGCCTCATTTATGATGAACTGGTATATTGGTGTGGCAATGAGGAAGCAGAGAGAGTTGTTATGGTCCAGGGAAGAATATAAAGAAGAGAAACAGTGATGTTAAAGGCGAGGTCGAGCAGAGGAGGCGAATCTAATATGAAAATGTAAATTCAATGGGGAGGGGAGGGAAGTTGTAAGCAGTTTTTCAAGCTGGCCCTAATCTTCCCGAGGCGGGGCCCAGATAGTGATCACTAATGGCGCGTTTCCACTGCAGCGCGGAGCTCGCTTTAAGCGTGCCGAGCCGTGCGGGGCCCACTTTTGGTTGCGTTTCCACTTGGCCTAGTACCGGCTAGCGGGTCCTAATTCACAGTTTTTCTGGCCCCATACAATTGTGGTTCTAGGGCCAGGAACAACCAGGCTGAGTCTGCTAAACTAGAGAGAATCGCTGGCAAGGGGGCTACAACTACAACAAGATGAACATATTTGACCGTGATTTAATTGTAATACACGTTTCAAAATGATGCCGAAGTAACAACATACTGATACTGGTGAGGGAATGCTCTGGTTTTGGGACAAAATTAACATGGGATCACTCCGATCATTGTACGTACTTCGTCTCACTGGAATATTAACGGTCATATTGAATACAACATCGACCCAATTTCTCCGGTCAATGACGGGAGAGTTTCGAAAGTGACAAAACACTGTTCCACACATTTAAAAACACTTAAACAATTAAGCAATGTTTAAGGCACCTTCCCTGGCTTGTAAAATGCGGTGATGCGCCCTGGAGGTATCAGACTATTTAAAACATGTATACCCAGGATTCAATCACTTTTCCTGGCTTGTAAAGTGCTGTGAAGCGCCGGCTGTTTAATGCTGAATGAACAGTTTAATGCACTTTTAACACTCATGTACCCAGGATTCGAGCTCCTTTCCTGGGTAATAAAGTGAGATGAAGCAGCCTGTCCTCTGGGTGTGCTCTGTGGGTCTCGCAGCTCTGCCTCTATTCACACCACTTTTCCCCAGGATTCAGAGACTTATTGCTGGGTAGAAAAGCCATGTGCATCACCCTGGATCTCTGCATGTGTGCCTTTGAGTCTGAGACCCTAACAGCAGTGACTCTGCTGTTTTTTTCCTTCGTGTACATTTCGTGAGTCAAATGTGGACGAAATGGACAGATTTTTTGTGAGTCAAATGTGGACGAAATGGACAGATTTCTGTTCATATCAGCGGCTGTTGAATTAAAACAGTTTAGTGCACTTTTAACACTCATGTACCCAGGATTCAAGCTCCTTTCCTGGGTAATAAAGTGAGATGAAGCAACCTGTCATCTAGGTGCGCTATGTGGGTCTCTCAGCCTGCTTCTCCGGGGTGCTGGAGAGTCATTTTCAGGCTCCTCTCCACAGTTGTCCCCCTAAAATGATTTTTAATCATTATTTTTGCATTTAAATGATTTATTCCATCATTAATATGGTTCCCTAACACAATGCACATAGTCTGGAGCTCACTTGGGTCCTGCATATGCTTTAATCAGGCGTTTTAACACTTTTTTCCATGAAAATGATTTTTATTCACTATCATGGG
>NW_011347874.1:0-4352 GCF_000735185.1 Notothenia coriiceps
TGTATAATATCAGTTAAAATAAGTACTTCAACATAGTTAACATTGCAGGAAAGCAATATATTAGACGTGAAGTACTTTGTCAGGCTTAATATTTATCTGTAGATACCCCCAAAACCTTTTTCTTATTTAAAAGAAGACTTTAACCTAAAGTATTCTTTAATGTTTAAATAAAGGTTAATTAGTTTGTCTGTTTTGCACATCCTCCTATTAATATCTTTGGACATCCGGCACTAAACTGTTTTATTGTAGAGGTCACTTACAGTTTCTTCTTGATTTCTATTCTATATTTCTATCATTGACCTTCTACTTTCCCCCCTATTTTGTATGTACACTGTTTTCATCAAATATAACATATTATTCAACAAAAAAAATGCAATGACGTGCTTTAACCACAAGGTGGTGCGGTTTAAAACACTGTCAAGTTTCCAGTTTTAACACAATAAAATATACTGCTGTTTCCAGTTTAGTTTATGATGGATGTATTTTGTTATCCACACATATCAGTGTAAGAAAACGGTTTTAGAGAGTACTTGTCCATGGACAAGTGAGTTTGGTACAAGAGAATGTACAATTGGCCCAGTCTCCTCTGATGTTGCACTGCAACGTGCTTGTGAGACAGAGTCCAACCACACATCTCCAACACATGTCCTGCAATACACATGCTGCAGCTGCCCAGCTGCTCACTGTTTGTAAAAGTAAATAAATAGTATTTTCATTTCAATAATGTTCTTTCTATTGCCTTCTTCATAAACAATACTGATGGAATCGAAATGTTGGAACCGGTACCCAACCCTAATCACACATGACAAAGAAGGAAACGTAAAGCGGTAGCAAACAACAATGGCGGACACGGACAATTTGCGAATGAGTTCTGCCTTTTGAAAGTTTAACAATCATTTGTCAATAAATATGGGCGAAAAACGTCTCTTGTCCGTCGGACACGTCAATGGAAAGATGTTCTTGACCGATACTGTAAATAACACGTCCCGGACGATTGGACTTGTGCTTTTCGCACACTGGATATATTGTTTTGATATTTGTAACACCAGACCGACAGAAAAGATGGTCTTAACATGACTGAGTGATCTAGTTAATAAAAAATATATTAAAATTAACTATTTTTTCGAAAATACAGCTTCCTGTGTTCTAATGAGCTGCTCCGACCCTCGGTCCTGACGGACTCCAAAAGTCCGACATTATACAATCAAACAAATAAACAAACAAAAGGATAATGATGTGTTATTGTTGAGTAAATAACAGTGTGTGGTTTAGAAAAGAATAAAACATTAGAAGGAAAAAACAATGAAACAATACAGATTTCAGTATTCTGAGCCCCTACTCTCCCCATAACTGACGGCAACAAAAGTCCGACATTATTCAATTAAAATAAAGAAGTAAAAACAATAAGGGTGGCTTGATATTGAGTAAGAAAAAGGTTGATAAACGCTGTGAGAATGGATCTGCGGAGAGCATTTCGCCGCGATCCCAATTAGTCTATTACCAACGTTCAGGGAGCTCTATGCAAGTCAATGGGACTCCCTGTTAGTTGAAAATGTACGCTAAAGGTCCCCCCACTGCGTTTGATAGTGACGCCAAGGGATCCTGACATAACGTCACTATAGTACGAGTTGGGAGTGAGAATGTGTTGCATTGTCAGGCGTCATCAATGCATCAACGCAGCAGAATCAAGTTCCGAGTATCCTGCGGGTGCTTTATATTCCTTTGAAGGCTAAAAGTGGATAGGGCACAATGAACAGCCTGCATGCCATCATGTGCATGGCATCATGATGCCCAGTCAAAAAACGAATCATAAAACTATGAAAATAGCTGCAAAGTTGAATGCGTTTCTGTCGATGTTAAAGGTGTAAACACATTTTTTCTACCTATACGTTCTTTTGAATATATTCCAACACATCTTGTGAACATCTAAGCAACTCTGTGACCGACATGGCATGTGTTTCTCTGCAGATTTCACCAGTGATGAAGTTCTTTCAGGAAGCCTCACTTTCACTCCGCAGCTGCCACTCAGCTCATTAGGGCGTCCACTTTTAACCAATTAGATGTTACCAAAATCTCCAGCAGCCAATCATCCCGCTGCAGTCAAACTTTAAAATGGTTCTCCATTCTCCTGCAGTCAGCTGTGATTACAGATGTTTATGCTGGGGCCCGCCTCCCCCCATCCACCTCCATTCATCACATCCAGCGGCCAGGTTGAGCTGATCCAAAGACCACACCCCATCAAGTTGTGATTTCCAGCATCCTCTTTATCCCATCTCCTCAAAAAATCCAGATCTTCAACTTTACCACCAATGTCTAGTGATGAGGGGGGGTTCACTTACGGGTTCACGTCCCCCTTTAGATATCAGGATTGGGGTCTAATCGCCAAATAATTAACATTTCTATCATATTATGCATGCATACATTTTCTTTTGACAAAAAACGAAGTCTTTCCTGATTGAACTGACATCAGTGCCAGTCGTTGTGAATTTTTGAGCATCCCCATTTCAACCACACACTGTAACATTCTCACTTCAACGAACCAACCACTTCCATGCTTTCCAAACCTACCATGTCAAATTTAGCAACCAAAACTGATCTCCAACTTTAGGAAATAAAACCTGACGTGTCTAGTTGGAGTCATTTTAATGCCTAACATCAAAATAAGAAATCAGCACAGTCCCTGCTCTCTCCTCCAGCTGATGCTAATCCCTCGTCGTCTCTGCTCTCCTTAAAGTCTGACAAATCAGCAGCATTACCATGAAAAGCATCATCTTATGAAAGCAACTGTGATTATTGTTTTATTGTATGATATGCAAGTAATATGCAGTGAGTATAAGTGATATGGCGGCGTGGGGCGCAGTGGATAGAGCCTTGGTCTGGGGATCAGATGGTCACAGGTTCAAACCCCACTGCAGTCAGCATGTCGTTGTGTCCCTGGGCAAGACACTTCACCCCAAATTGCTCCTGTGGGGATTCCACAGTATTGAGTATGTAAGTCGCTTTGGATAAAAGCGTCTAACAAGTAACATGTAACAATAATAAAGTAGGATAAACAGGAAGCGTAGCGTAGTGTAGCTTAGGTACAAAGTTAACTGGGACTTTGTTGAGCATGAAAACATGTAGCTGATGCTACCTGAGTGGCTGACTAACCAAACACCAGGTCAAACTTCAGAGCAAGTGCAAGAGTGGGAAAACAAACCAATTAAGCGAAGAAGAAGGACCCTAACACAACAATACAAATACAGCGCTTCTATTTCTCCTCTGGAGTGCAGAAATCTCTTGTGTGGGTGTGAACAGTGGCGGCCGGCCCATAGGGGCGCTAGGGGCGCCGCCTCCCCTCTTCCCACATGTTTGATTGTCATTAAAAATAAAAAATAAATATATGTAGGCTATATATTTTAAAGAAAAAAAAAAAAATTATTTTTATTTTTAATGAACAGGGTAAATATTATATAGTTGGTATCAGTAAGATGTATAATCTACAATAAAATCTTGTTTAAAATTGTTTTACGATGTCTAAAGTTACTGATAAGTCACATGTTTCCTGGCTGGCCGCAGTGTGTATCATTACCCTCTCTCGTCCGGGCGGTAAGAAAGAGCCCTCAGCCAGAGCAGCAGCAGCCAACAAGCTGACTGTTGCTATCTTTAAACTATGCCGCCGAAACATAATTTCAGCCAATCAGCGTCGTCAGATCTGATGCTCAAAGGGCGCCCTGTCAGCGTGTCTGTGAGTTGTTTAGACTCGTATCCAAGGTGACGCTACAGTAGTTGTCTGCAGGTGGAGACTCCGGTGCTAGTGGATCGCCGGAGCTGTAGATTAACATGTACATGCTTATTGTAGTTGTAAGGGCAATGCCTGTAGCACCATGGAGCATATGTGGGAGCTGGACCTGTATTTTACAGGAAATGAGTGAGCAGAGGGTTGAGTTGTCGATTCTTGTTGAGTTTTCATCTTCCTCACCCTCTCAGACTTTGAGTTGCGCGCGCTGCTAAAGAGACACGCTACCATGGAAACCAAACAATGGTGTAGCTGTATTAAAGTCCGAGTGGAAACAGTCGTGAGTAAATCTGATTTTGTCAGAAATCGGGAGAAATGCGGGAGTGTCCCGCGAAAATCGGGAGGGTTGGCAAGTATCCCACACACACACACACACACACACACACACACACACACACACACACACACACACACACACATGTTCGTATTTAGTCTCCTGATTTTAAATGGGAATTAAATAATTTGAGTGTTCCCAAAGCCATAGCCCCACCAAAAATATTTTCCACCGGCCGCCACTGCTCGTAAGGCTTCAGTAGAAGTTGCTGGAAGTCCCAGCAGCTTCTACTGAAGCCAG
>NW_011347875.1:0-4127 GCF_000735185.1 Notothenia coriiceps
TGAACTAACATCTCTTTTAACCGCCTTTGCTTTCTCACTGTCTCCATCCCCACCAACTCATAACGCTGGCAATGGAAATGGTGGAAATCCAAACACCATGACGACCTCCTAACCTATCAGGCTCTCCTCTACTCTTTCTCTGCTTCCATCTCTCAGACAAAAAGCACTTTCTTTCAAGATAAGATCCAATCTTCCTATTCCAATCCCAAAAAACTATTTTCCATCTTCTCCACCCTCTTGGACCCCCCCAAAGCCCCTTCCCCCTCCTCCCTTCTGTCAAGCGACTTTGTTAACCACTTTGAAAAAAAGGTTGATAATATTCGCTCTTCTTTTTCTGACTCACCTTTACTCACCGCTGGGTCACCAGACCCACCTTTCACCCACACACTGACCTCCTTCTCCCCTCTCTCTCCAAGTGAGGTTCTTACCCTCATTACCTCTGGCCGCCCTACCACCTGTCCTCTGGACTCTATCCCTTCAAACCTCCTTCAAACTATCGCTCCTGATATTCTGTTATTAACTAGCTCGGTTCCAGCCTGCTAACAGTGTTACCCAGTTCAGCCTAGCATTGCTAACTCGATCCACCGAGCAAATAAAAGTACATCTGAGACCAGACTTGTGCAAATTAAAACAGTGCAGTGCATGTAGTATATTTTACCTAATTCGTCGTCGTCGTTGGGCCATTCAGCCTCCCACCCAATCGCGCCAGAATCAATCGTCGGAAAAATCGTTTTCGCATTGGAAACTGCCTTCAGTAGAAGCTTCTGGATCCCGTCCTCCGAGTAGCGCCGACACATCATCATCACTCCACCGCTCCGCTGATTTATTTGGTGTTGCCATAGCTGCTTTCACAAAAATAATCTCTTCGTTGGTGCGATGCGCTGGGATTCTAATGCGAGCAAATAAATGGCAGCTTCACAAAAGTTTTGGGAAGTTTGACGGGGCGTGGTTTGCATTCCGCCCAGCCAATCAGACACAGGAACCTAAAAAGGGGGTAAAAAAGGTTGTCAGGAACTAATTTAGTTCCTGGGGCTTTTTGGTGTGAACGCAACTAAATCGTAGTTCTCAGGAACCTTTGTGGGAAAAGTACTTGGTGTGAACGTGCCTTATGCAGCTCTGATCTGGATGTAAAAAAAAATCAATCCTAGAGTACGATGCATGTCTACATGAGTAGAATGTAAAGTCCCTGCTTCTCTGATTCCTGCTCCTCCAGATATCTACCAAACCTAGCTCAATAGATTGATGTTTAAGCATTTTACTCATTCTGGGGAGGGGAGCCTTTGATGAGGGTTGTCTGTCCATGTGTTGTGATAAAACACAGTTGAAGTCCTCCCCATCATTAAGAGTCCAGAGCTATGCTGTACTATATTATTGAAGATTGTTCTGATAAAGCCAGGATCGTCTTTGTTCGGTGCATATACATTAATAAGAGAGACTTTGATACCATCTATTGACCCATTTACCAAAATATATCTTCCCATATTATCTTTATGTATTAGTGTTGGTATAAAATTGATCTGTCTGTGTATTAGAATAGAAACTCCCCTTTTCCTCCTTGACTGGTGTGAAGAGTAATACACCTTGTCTGCCCAGGACTTTTTAAGCTCATCGTGTTCATCATCGGAGAGGTGGGTTTCCTGTAAGAATGCGATATGACATTTTTCTCGCTTCAATTGGCTTAGTACTTTCTTTCTCTTAATAGCACTATGTAGGCCTTTAACATTATAAGTCACAACTTTAAGTGATCCCATCGTGGTTTGAAAAAGAGTACTGAATAGCAAAATATAAACAAAACAAAAAGGAGTGGACTGTGAATATGCTTAATACAGCTGTACTATATATTACCATCTTCAGATAGGGCCATTTGGCAGTTTCTATAGTTGGATAATATGGTAGTAGTGTTGACCTTACTTTGAACTTAGGATCCCGGGGGAACAGGGGGGTCAGAATCAGTAGAACAGAGAGAACAAATAAACATGTGTTTATCCTCATGTGGTGAGGGGCGGGACCTAGTCCCTAGCTGCTTAAATAAAAGCAGCGAAAAGGCAGTCTAGATAAAGTTTGACTGCACTGTGTGCTAAGATATAAGGGAAGTCAGGTGTTACTCAGGCTCCTGCAGAGCTTAATATGTTTTATATTTGAAATAATTAAGCGTAACGGCATATACGAGTAATACAAACAAAATAGTGTCGCAAATAATGATTGGATATGAAATGGTACCTAGCCATTCATATATAAAGAACTTATAACAGATATTAATTATCTTATCAAGTGCAATGGTTTTCTTTGGCAAACATTAGTATTCAGAACGGGGTTATTAGCTTAAGTGTGTTTATGTGCGTTATGTGGACTATTTACATACTGGCGTTGTGGTTTTCAAAGCTGGTGGTCAGTGTTCATTCACTTCTCAGTCTCTGCGATGACTTTCTTTAGCACGTATTCCAGAGCCTTTGCAGAGTCCAGAAATTCCTTTTCCTCGTCTCCAACTGAGATCCGCATCCGAGCAGGGAACAGAAGTCCATAGCGAACTCCCTGACGTCCTCCTAGCATCTTCCTCACGTCCGTGAATGCAGCTCTGGCTTTAGCTACGTTGTTGGTATAGTCGGGGAAGATGGATATCCGTTTTCCATTGTAGTTGAGTGGGGCTTTGTCTCTGGCTCTTCTAAGCACCTCCGCTGCGTCTCCGCCATTGTGCAGCTTGGCGATAATGACCCGTGGTCTATCCCCCGGCTTCCACTTCATAAGGCGTGTGATCGGTCAATTTTGATTTCTCGGTCAAGATGTAGTGCTTCTTTGAGAAGTTTGGAAATAGCTTCGGGAGTGCTCGAGTCTGGCTGCTCATCTACTCCTGTCTTCACTCTTTTCTTGAAGCTCTTTGACTTGGCTTTTCAAGTTAGTTACGACAGTTTGTAGCGAGTTTACTTCATCAGACCATGTCGACAGGCCTACGTCCTTAATGTCTCCCTTCATTTGATCCATTTCAGCCCGAATTGCAATTGTGTTGGTGGTGTTTTCTGACCTGACAGCCTGCAGTTCACTTTTGAGGAGGCCAAATTCCTTTGCAAGGGCGTTCTTCACTTCTTCCCGTAACATATTAGCCAAGTCTCCCCTCAGGGACGACAGGACGTCTGCCTTGATCTTTTCAGCGGTCATAACTGTAGCTTCGGTCCGGACAGGTGGCGCTCCGTTACGGTTGGCTGGAGTACCCTGCGTCAGGGCCTTCTCGTATATTTGTATTTCCGGGGATTTGCCGCCATCAAACTCGGAATTTCTGACTTTGTTAAGGTTATAATATCTTCAACCTTATGTTAGTGAGGTTTAATCTGGTTTTGATGTGAATAACGCCGTTTGAGTATAAAACTCTGCAGGAGCTCTGAAAAAGACGTCTCACTCCATACCCTGCTCACTAGCGGGCCCCCCCCCCAGGTGTCCCTTTCTATCAGCTTTGCACCGTTATGGTGTAAATAATACCAATTGGATCAAATATAAAAGTCAGCCGAATTAGTATTGATACTGCGAGGAGACTTATACTTTGAAGAGAAATTGAAGATTTTGTTTAATTGCTGATATATTTATGATCCACGTCACATATTCAGTTTCGGCGGCACTATTTGTCTAGAAGTCTTCTCATCAGGGCTCTATAAATAGCAAACTACGGCAGATATGTAATATTTAATGCAGCCGAACCGTGTATTACAATGCCGTTATGTGATGATTTTAAATGTTTTCGGATTTCACATCAACAGGAAGTCCGGTTAACAAAAATTTCCGTGCAGAACAATACCCCAACCCATAGATCTGTGAGTGAATAATGTTAATCCCCACATTACACACATCCCTTCACATTTACATTTTAATTTACATTAAAGTATTTCGTGAGGCCTTCTAAAATGTTTTTAAATATAATTAGGGTTGTAGTTGAAGAGTTTGTAAATTATTGTGCACAACGGCACGTCCATTCATTCCACAGCCACACATATGGATTAACATCGATTTAATACATTAATGTAGCCTTTGTTTCTGCTAAAAGAGGTGTCAACCAGCTGTGGCAACAAGAAAATCGGCGAAATCGAGTGTGACTATTAAAAAATAAAAAATAATTATATTAATATTGACAATAACAACCG
>NW_011347876.1:0-15000 GCF_000735185.1 Notothenia coriiceps
CACCACTCTTCGTTTTTCGAAGCTAGGAAGGATTCTTGCCTCGCTTCTGAAGCATCTGACTCGGGCCGTTTCTCAATCTCGAGGATGCTGGCTTGGTAGTCGCGTACTTCCAAGTCACTTCCTTCAGAAACGAAGCAAGTATACTTCCAAGCCACGGCTTCGGAAAACAAAGAAGAATGGAACAGGCTAACAAGTGTGCCATTCTCTCTAACGGTTTCAACATAAACTGTACCGAAAATAAATACCTCACGATGTCTATCTAATTATGAACTTGCTTTACTTTCACGGAACACATTTTTGGTGATAACAAATGTAACAAAGTCACACATTTACCAACACATGTTCTACGCCACTACATACTTACATTTAAATGTGTGCTGCGTCGGTTCAGCCATTCTCCGCAAGGGTTTTTGAAATTGGTCCGTGTGCAAAGCATTGTGGGGATTTTAAGGACGCGAAGTCTACCCATGTGCAGCCTCGAAATTTCCCCCAAACCAAGGACGCGGCCTCGGTGGAATTCCAAGTATGCTGGAGATTGGAACAGTACTTCGGCGGCACTCGATGACGTAGCATCCTTGAAATATTGGCTTGGAAGCCAGTATCCTCGAGATTGAGAAACGGCCAGTATGTCATGTTACTTTGTTACCAAATTGAGTTTTTCCGCATGTTGTTACATTTACACTGTAGGATTTGTTCCTGTAAACTGCAGACACTTTGAGCAACTACTGCAGTTACCACAACTGCGTTGTGTGAACTTTCCAAGGTAGATTTGGCCCAGTTCCCTGTTGGATTTTAAACCAAACCTGATAGTGACATGAGCGTGGGGCTTCCTGGAACGTGTAAAGAGCAGGCACAGGAAGACTAAAGAGAATAGGAGAGTGCTGCATGGCCTGTGCATGCAAAAGAACACTCATGAAATATGGAAGACTTTGGAATTGTCAATGTAATTAATGTTAGCGTTGAAATAAAAAAAGGTCCACCCCTGCTGTCATATCGCACACACACATCTACTTCAGAAGAGGAGATGGATGGAGAGGATGATGGGGGGGGGGGGATGAAAGTGCCGCGCTCGTTTTTTCTGCCTTCTGTGGCGGAGAATGCCCCGAGGCGAGATTTAACAGAGGGAAGAGATAGAGAGAGGAAGTGAAGGATAGTAAAAAGGGACGCAAAAAAAAGAGGTGTCTCAGTGACAATGCCAACCACCACCTCCCCCCTCCATGTCTCCCCCTCTTTACTCCGGTCTCATCGCCTTGCTTGAGGCCTCACTAGCCCTAGCGACCTTGGTGGCCACTGAGCTGGTGTGAACATGCAAGAGACGGGCCATATGGGTGAGACAGAGCGAGAAATAGATGTAGAGATTCAAGGAGAGAGCTATCTAATCCTTGATTTGTCTCTGCCTCCCTCCCCATCCCCTGCACTCTCTTTTCTCTCTCACACACACACACACACACACCGTCTGGGCTACATATGTGCTCCTTCACCCCTATCTTTTGGCCGGGGCCGAGGCCAGTGCCCCTGCCACCTTACCCAGGGCAAGGGCTGCATATGTTGGGAAGGAGGGTACTGCAGAAGGGGGGAAACAGGCAGGGTGGGCAGCAGATGGCTGAGCCCTAAGGCCTCCGCTGGTGTGGCCGATGGTGAGTGTGTTTGGATGTGGTGGGGGCGGGATGTAGGTGTGTGTGTGTATGTGCGTTGGACGGTGGGTAGGTTGGAGGAGTGTCCGTCTCTGTGTGTGCGTGCGTGTTTTCTGCTTGGAAGGATGGATGGAGGGGCACCAGTGCAGAAGAACTTCTTCTGGTCATAGTGAGAGAAAAGGGGAAGAGGAGAGGGAGAGAAGGAAAAGGGAAGGGAGAGAGGAGGGATAATGAAAATCCTCACCCCCAGGAGCAGGAGAAAAGTGGGAATGAGTTTACATTTTTGCACTCATCACAAAGTTAACGTCTCAGGGTAAAGATGTTAACATTATGTTCTACAACCTAAAATGTGTGAGTAAATATCCAACTAGTGCATTTTGAATAAATACAATTTGACGGTTTCAAGCAAGTGGCCAAATGAGACTAGAGAAGTTGTTAAGAACCAATGATTTTTTGTGTGTGTGTGTGTGTGTGTGTGTGTGTGTGTGTGTGTGTGTGTGTGTGTGTGTGTGTGTGTGTGTGTGTGTGTATTTGTGTGTTTCACATACCTATGCATATGTGTTTTACTCTATTTATTAAATAGCTAATTGTGTGCATTTCATTTAAAGCCACATGAGTATCAAGTCTGTACTTACTTTTGTGCATTATGCGGACTACCCTATTTTCTTGTCTTGATACTCATGCACAAGTGTGTGTGTGTGTGTGTGTAGAAATGTAGTGTGTTTGTGTGTGTGTGTGTGTGTGTGTGTGTGTGTGTGTGTGTGTGTGTGTGTGTGCGTGTGTGTCTTGGTATGTGAGTCTATTCGGCCTGTGGCACCCTATATCCTCTCTGCCCTCTAAGGGGACGAGGAAACATCCACACCACATATACTCAGTGTCGCATGGGGGAATCAGACAGGGGGAGAAAAAGACGAGAGGGAGGCAGAAGATATCCGTTTTGTCCTTCACCTCTCCCACAATCCCCCACTTCTGCCCCATTACGGAGGGGGAGAGTGTCCTGAAGACGCTCGCAGGTATGACACAGCTGCCACGCTCTGAATCACACACACACACACACACACACACACACACACACACACACACACACACACACACACACTCTCTCTCTCTCTCGCACACACTCTCTCTCTCTCTCTCTCACACACACACCTCGCAGGTATGGGCCGGTTGCCATGCTCTAGATAATAGGCTGCTGAGGGTGCAGCTTGTTAGCCAGCCACAGCTGAACACACACACACAAACAGACACACACACACACACACACACACACACACACACACACACACACACACACACACACACACACACACACACACACACACACTCAGGCTCTTTCTTTCTACATTTCTTTCGTCCTTCTTTTCTGGCATTTGTTCCCCTTTCAGAGCCTGAGTGTGTGTGTGTGTGTGTGTGTGTGTGTGTGTGTGTGTGTGGACAAAGGTGATGAAGAAAGGGAGAAAGACAGGGAGAGACAAGAGGGAGAGAGAAGTTGTCTTCCGCCCCCTCTCCTCCTCTCAGCAGAGCACAGTACTTAGCAGAAATCCTTGATGGAAGCCATCGGTCCAATTCAGCCTTTCACCTAAAGAGACCACTTGAAGAAAAATGCAGAAATTGATTGGAAATGAAGTTCAGTGTGTGTGTGTGTGTGTGTGTGTGTGTGTGTGTGTGTGTGTGTGTGTGTGTGTGTGTGGTTGTTTAAAAGTGTGTGTCTCAGTCACTGGGTTTGTGTTCCAGGACTGTGATGTTCTCAGAGGAGCAAAGGTCAAACAACTCAAATACAATTCGACATGCAGTCTTAATTGTAGGCGCTTTTCAGCATCCAGGTCATTGTCTAACACGGCTGTCATGCGTCTATTCATGGAGTTGTTTCAGCAAAGGCAGAAGCATATCCATCTATCCTTGAATGCACCGGCATGTACAGGATAATTGTGTGAGTGACTTCATGGCATATATTTCTTTGCTATGGTAATGTCTTTATATGGTTTTAACATTAATGGACGACTTACAAATGTACAGGAAGTTAGTGGTTGTTCTATCCATCGTTCTTACTCACACCATGTTACCTCAGACTCTTGAAGACAACTTCATTGCATTCCTTTTTTCTATTTATTCTGTGTTCAGTGTGAAGGCATGAGAGGAAAAAGTTTTCCAAGGTAACACAGTTTGAGTGACTGATACACATACCGTCAGTTGTGGGTGGAGTATTCCTTGAAGTAGAGAAGGAAGTAAGGACACATTAGGATAAATGAAACACAATCTACTAATAATGAATGAAAACAGGGGAAATCATGGGAACACAAACAGATGATGAGTAAGAAGTGAGGAGCGTAGGGGAGGCAAGGTGAGGAGGGAGGAGGATGGCAAGGGAGATAGAGGAGAGATGAGAGGAGCGATAGCACGATGGACGCCTGAAGGACGCGTGTACTTCGATAACAGATACCATCGGAGAAGATGCTATCGGCCTCCTATCGCTCAGCACCACACACTGTTAATAGACAGCAAATAGAGCCCTGTGTGTGTGTACAGAATGTGTGTTTTCTATATTTGCTTGTATACAAAACCTTCCTTTCATAATAGAAAGCTTGACACTGAGTCTCTTCTACTTCAACATTTCACTTTTTATTCAGCCTACATCTGGCCAACCCGCTTTCAAGCCATTATGTGGCTATTATAGCACACATGACTCATTCCAGAGAACAAGGGGGGAGGGGGGGGAGGAAATTATCTAATTGAATGAAATTATTTCTCCAAGTTGGCAAACTGGTTCAAGTGCTATTAAGTTGTTCACAGGCTCGCATTAGCTCCGTGTCTGTCTCTGAAAATGTTGCTGGTTGCCGGCAACAAAAGAAAATTGTCACTGGCTAGATGTGTTTGGGGGCTCGTCAGACCGCCTCACATATAAACACACACACACACACACACACACACACACACACACACACACACACACACACACACACACACACTCAGGCACATCCATCAGCCAATCATATGGACAGATGGGTCATCAGCTCTCTAATTGTGTGATTGGCTGAAATCAGCGGCAGAGGTTGGATGACACATTAGGTTTCTTTCCATGTAAACAGGGAAATGGTGTGTGTGTGTGTGTGTGTGTGTGTGTGTGTGTGTGTGTGTGTGTGTGTGTGTGTGTGTGTGTGTGTGTGTGTGTGTGTGTGTGTGTGTGTGTGTGTGTGTTTGTGTGTGTGTGTGTGTGTGTATCAGTGTGGGTGTTTTGATGTTAAAATCTGCACTGTTTTGACTCAAGAGACAAACTAACCTTCAAACTGTGCGTGTGATTGACTTTTGGGAAAGACCTTGGCAGTGTGTGTGTGTGTGTGTGTGTGTGTGTGTGTGTGTGTGTGTGTGTGTGTGTGTGTGTGTCTGTGTTAGAAAGAGTGTGTGTGTGTGTGTGTGTGTGTGTGTGTGTGTGTGTGTGTGTGTGTTTGTGTGTGTGTGTGTGTTTGTGTGTGTGTGTTATGGTTGATCAGGATATTTCCTGCAAGTTATTGCTGAAATATTAAAGAAAAAAACAAGGGAAAAATAAATGTAGAAAGAGGGACATCCAGTAAAAGCAATGTATAACAGTCGTTTCTTTCTTTCACCACAGAGTAACAAAAACAGCAGATAATAGATATGTTGGCTGATGACTTGGCAGTGTGTGTGTGTGTGTGTGTGTGTGTGTGTGTGTGTGTGTGTGTGTGTGTGTGTGTGTGTGTGTGTGTGTGTGTGTGTGTGTGTGTGTGTGTGTGTGTGTGCGTTCCTGTTTTTGTCCTTGCAGAGATCTGGCCAAAACACATTAGAGCACATCTGTCCACTCCATACCCACTCTTCATCCTCCTCATCCCCCTTCTGAAGAGCTCTTTCTCTCTCCCTCCATCAATCCATCCAAAAATGTTCTACAAAAAATCTATCCGTGTAAATATATTTATATTTTAAACAGAATACCTGTCACATGCTGATGCCGTAACTTCTTTCCCTCTTTTTATTTGATATTATTTGTTTCTCTTCTCACCCATGGTCTGTCAGGGTATTTGTCGGAGTACCTGACACCGTTAAACACCGAGAACATATTCAACATTAAATGGTGGCATGCATTGGAATTATTTTAAGGTAGCATTAGGAATAGCTGTGGCGCTAAATGCTAACATTCCAGCAGCCAACGACAGCTGAATGAATACAACTGATGGCGGGAAAATGCAATAGTAATGAAAATGACAAAGAAATAATAAGTGGATCGTTCATATTAAAAGGATGGGCTCTGATCAGTCCTGCATCACTATGTCACATAACAAACTACAACATGTCATGTTTTGTCATAAACATGTCAATCTTGTACATTTCATCCGGTATGTGCTTGTGTAAAGGTACACAAATCAATAGTGTCCCCATTTGGCTTCATTTCACTCCCAAATATGTCTAGAGATAACTAGATAGTTAAACTAATAGTTAACTAAAAAATGGTCAGCCTGTTTTATTCAGCAAAGTCAAATGTAATGAGTGTGTGGCCTCCTGCTTGGCTCACACACTCCTATGCTTTGGACATAATGTAGCACATTAACACACAGACACACACACACACACACACACACACACACACACACACACACACACACACACACACACACACACACACACACACACACACACACACACACACACAAAGCTGTTCCTTGAGTTTATTGATTTGCCTTTTATTCAATATTCTCATCTCTTATAAGTGCCATTTACTGGGGGGATTACTTTGTTATCGAGTTGATGTCACACACACACACACACACTACTGAAATGAAGCCGTGTGTGTACCCAAAGAACGTGTGCAAAAGTGTGTGTCTGTCCACGGCTAATCATTGTCGCCCTTTTTTGCGTTTTTCTCAGTAATGCCTCCCTTTGCCCACTCTTAGTGTCCCTCTGGCTCATTGTGTCTTTATTTCAAATGTTTAATTTATATGCTGTTACGTCTAATTCAATGTGTCTCTGTCTATCTTTCTTCCTCTTTCTCTTTCTCTTTCTCGCTCCCTGTGTAGCCTCATAATTAAAGTGCACCGATATATAATTACTGTGCATATTTACCTCAAGTCCCATCTCGGTGAATGGGAGGCCTCTCCCCCTCTTTTGTGGCTCCGCATTATCAAATGTTATTATTTGCATCCCGTTCAGCTTCTCAGCCATCCACTCATTAAGTCCGCGGCTTTGAGAAAATTAACGACCTCATATGCAAATTGGAAAAGAAAAAAAGCATAGGCAGTATGTTAGAGTGTGGGATTGCATGCTAACAGAACTGTGTGTCCTTAGGAGTGGGTTACAGCATCTTCTTTCTCCAACACACTCTTTCTGCTCGCAGTTTTCAAGGAAACCTTAAGTTCTTTCAAATCCTCGATACTGAATGATTTTCCCCTAAAAACCTGCAGTGGTAGATTCATAGAAAGGTGCTGACCTTGGTTTGGTAAAGAGACATAGCGTTATGAATATTGTAGCAGTGTAATAAAAAGTCATCAATAGCAGGAAGAAAAAAACTAATTAACTTTCTTTTTTGTATCCTTGCTGCTTATTCAATTAAGGAAGATGTCTAACTTTAAATAGTTGAATTAAATTTTTTTTTTTTTATCATGTTTCTTTACAAATTCAATAATTGCTCTTTGATCACTTTGAAAGAAACCAATTTTTGGACGGAGGTCATTTTTTATTAATTTCTTTCTGATGCCACAAGACACAGGAAAATAATGTCCTTTGTGCGTGTTCCTTAAAAAATTATATTCGAGAAGGTTTCTTTTTAAATTATTCACATTTGTTTAGTTCTGTCCTATTAACTGAAAACATGGCCTTGTATTTACCTTTAAAAAAAATACAGCTGAATTATTTCACTTGATATAATGTATTACTTCTTTCTCTCTGAATATAAAAACCTCCCATGGTTTATCATGTTCTCTTTTTATTTTTTATTTGACTTTAAAATCCAAATGTCATTGTCCTTCTTTGACTTCATGGAATGATAGATTGCTGTAGTTTTGAACTTAGTCCTTTTGCTTTGGTCTGTCATTGTGATTTAGATTTTCAAATACCTCTCTGAATAGATCTGTCCCCCAGTCAATGCCCTTTGACTCTGAGTAACAAAACGTATTCTTTATATGCATTAAATCAGATATGAATGTTGACTATGGCAAGACTGGGTTTAGCTGTGATACACTGAGTCTTTATTCAAAAAGCACATGTTGACAGGTCAAGAGTTACCATACTTGCAGTAACCAATTCCACAGTGAGCCTCTTGAAAGAATGTTGATATGAAACGAAATTGAAGTTACACATTGACCTGATTCCATTCAGTCTACCTGTGAACGCAGTCAATACTGATTACTTACTATTAAGAACAACGATCAGGAACACTAAGGAGCACAAAGAATAACATTTGCCACTGAGATGAAACTGAGTTGTAGTGCAAGTTGGCAGAGAAATACTCAAGTAAGTAAAAGTACCTTAAAAAGTGAAAAGTTATATTTGTGTGTATAAGGATCACTGGCAGTGAACGTAGGGGATTACTTTAGTCGTTGTTATTGTTTGTTTCTTGTTGTTTTTTTCTTTTGTACATACAATCAGCACAGACCAATGGCTCATCTATATCGTCATATATTATGTTTACCATTATTATATGACAAACACTGCTTATGGATTGTCGAAACTAAATAAAAATATTTTTGATTTTGAAAAAAAAAAAAAGTGAAAAGTTCAGTCCTTAAGTAAATGCACTCAGAATGTCCAACACTGGTTAAAGTTAGACAACTGAAGCTATTGACCTCGGTTCAATACAAATGGAATAATATGCACTTTTAAAAGCATTGAAGGGTCCCCTGCCCTTGGTACCCTTGTGTTTCTTTTCAATGTATTAACGTAACCCCATAGCCTGCAAATTATTCAGAATGGCTGCAAAGGAAGAAGATGTCTTTTTGGAATAATTCACGAAACGTAAGTGTGACATATCTTCAGTGCGGTAGTGGAACATGCAGATGTTGAATATGTATGCGAAAGGGATTTTTGAAGGGGACATTTAAGAGCAAAGTTGATGTTGAAGTGGTTGCTGCAGCCTTGGGGCCAACAGGTGGTGACACACACACACACACACACACACACACACACACACACACACACACACACACACACACACACACACACACACACTCATACAGACAACTCTTGACCCTGCTGTAAATTGAAGTAAGTCTGTGTTTTGTCGGCCTGTTCCATCATGGAGAGTTTTAGTATGAAGACATTGGGAGAAGGATGAGGAGCAAAGCACAGAGAGTGGGTGAAAGAGGGGAGGAAGAGGGAGCAGTGAGTGCCAAATTGTAATATAACACAAGGCATGGAGAGAATGAAAAGCAAATGAATACATACTCCGAAGGAAGCAGGGATTCGCTGAGTGTTTAGTTTGTTTCGGAGAGGCTCAGGCAGACAGCATACATCTCCATACTGATTATGCAGCGTCTATTGTCCGACGGCTTGGTAATTATTGCAATGCACAGTGCTCTGCTCTTCAGAAACCATTATGAAGCTGGGATAAGAAGTCTGACCTCTTTCTGTCTGCCAGACTTGTTGGTTCTTACAATGGGAGGGGAGGGGGGATGGGGAGGGGGGGGTGATCCTATGTAGCCTCAAAGACACAGAAGAGGGAAGGTCAAAAGAAGAAATGATGTACAATTTAGAAAAATAGAAATGTAATTAAGAAGCTACGAAATAATTAAAGGGGACAGAGAGAGATGTTCATAAAAGAGAGAATACATCTTAATATATTATTTGATTCCACTTTTAGATCTTTTTACCTCTATATTTTAACCAGATGATGGATTTTAGTCATTAGATGTCTGCTTCTTAACTAATCAGAGAAACCAGCTGAGCTAACGTTAGCGGCAGCTATAGCGCAACAGGAGAAACGTCGATTTCTTTCCTACTTTATTTGTTGTTTTTACTTGTTCTCATCATTTTTTGTTTTGAATTTGGCTTCAAAATGAAAGATTGAGAGACCCCTAGTGGTAAAAAAGTACATGCGGTTGTTTTATAGGGCCATACGGTCAACATTTAAATGCCAATATTGTCAAATAAAACAACAGCAATAATGTTAGCTTGTTAGCATGCTACAGCTGCTTTTAGCATGGCATATTGAAGAAGCTCTTATGTTCCGCTTAAAAAACAAGAAGTCGTTTTAATTGAAGTGTTCGAGCCTTCAGTCAGATATATGCAATGTTACATGAGGAACTCTCGTAATGTGTGAATGAATCAGTTGGAATGTGTAAGTGTACATTTGGAGTGTAATTCAAACAATGACTGTGCCGCTGATCCCTTTCATACATACAAATATTTCTTCATCAGAGCACCACTCAGGAGGCTCTACACAATGCAATGAATTGGATTATTTCACTAATGCATCCATTTGATAGTTCAGTTGTATCACCTAATAGAGGTGGGGCTCGACTGTATAAGGAGTGGTGTCTCTTTTGTCTGTCCTGTGGTACCTTGTATCTTAATAATGACTACAAATTGAAATTGTCTCACATTTCAAATCCACCCTTTTTATCTTTAAGGCTTCCAACTGACAACATTTAGTTTATTTCTTAAGGATGATGTTTAGCAATGCAGAAACACTTATTTTAAATTACGAGGATTTGTACATCATATCAGAAAGACACATTCCAGAGACCTAGTGCCATTAGCATTATTTTTATACCCTTCTTATCAGTAAATAAAAACATATATGACATCAACAGTTTGCTGTTAAACTAGTGCAATGTGTTCAGATCAGTTTAAAAAATCTATACACAATGTTTGAGTATATCGTCTCTTTAAAAGGAAGTAACTACCTCTCACATAGACGCCCAATACAAACACATAGACACAACATAAAGCAGTCCATTTAGACCATTGTCACTCCAACATATTGTTCTCTCCCAAGGCTAATGCAGTGTGTTTGTGTGTGTGTGTGTGTGTGTGTGTGTGTGTGTGTGTGCGTGTGTGTGTGTGTGTGTGTGTGTGTGTGTGTGTGTGTGTGTGTGTGTGTGTGTGTGTGTGTGTGTGTGTGTGTGCGTGTGTGTGTCCACTCCAAATGCCACTGCCGCTTCACAGGGTTCAGCCCGTCTCATTGTCACTCACAGGAGAACAGCAGAAGATCTCCACACTGGTTTTTAGTGTGAATTGGAATGGTTGCATATTATCTAAAATAGTTGTGTTCTTATAATTACATGCTATGAAACCAGTTCTTTCAAAAATGTTTATTTTATAAAATGGTCACAACTTATAACACTTTTTTTTCTCCCTGTTGAATCTTCATGTAGGATTCAGGTTCACTTTACACTTAAATCCACCTCACGGATAGGATGACATCAGTGTATCAATATAGATAACCATAGCTTCAGCTTTGTGTTACAAAATTCTACATTTATACAAATTATTTATTAATAATTTTTAAAGCAATTAACCATATCCGGCTGTATGTATTTAATGAGACCAAACTTTGTGTCACGAGTGCTTATTTTTGGTTTTATTACACTTCAAGTCGACTTTTATTACAACTAGGGAAACTCTATCCAACGAGGAACACACCAAGTTTTGGAACCACAATAAGCAGACTCTATGTTGAGGACATTTGATGTGAAACTGTAAGACTGGAACTACTTGTCCTTTGTTTCTTCAGTTTGTTTAAAGTGACTTTTGTTTGTGTTTGTGTTTTTTTGTCATTTCCCGAAGCCCAAAATGTGAACTAGATTCAGATAGATAGAATCACTGGAGTGCGCGTCAACTAGCAAAACACTTGTGATGTTATTCAAGAATTAGGAATGTATATGCAAAAGTGGGGTGGCTTGAGAAGTGGCTTGGTGTGAGGCCTGCATTAGTGGCTTAGCATTGATGCTAAACGCTACACGCCACTGGCTGCTGGTGTTAAAGGCCCCGGGCCCCCCCTCCTCAGAGGCCTGCAAGCCATCTTAAAGAGCAGTCATTAGCCAGCCACTTGTGTAGGTGTTCTTGCAAGAAATCTTGTCAGGCAGACACCGGCTGTCTAATTAGGCAGGCGGCACACACTAGCTCAAGGGGAAGAAACGACAAGCAGAGTCAGTGGATGTGCAATGTAGTGAGTGCTCAGTGTGTGTGTGTGAAGGAGTGTGAGTGTGTGTGTGTGTGCTAATAATGACCCGAGGCTCAACCTGCTGTTGAGAACAGTAACTTGTGAGTCAATGCCTTTGTTCACCCCGTAACATCTGGCTCTGACCGAAGGCTGTGGCTGTGCAGTGTGTGCATGTTTGAAATGCATTCAAGCCGAATGGGCCATTGCTCAAAGAGGAAGTGTGTGTGTGTGTGTGTGTGTGTGTGTGTGTGTGTGTGTGTGTGTGTGTGTGTGTGTGTGTGTGTGTGTGTGTGTGGGTACTGAGGCGAGCGCAGCAAGGACTAAGGCGCGAGGACTTGAGCATCGTCGTGGAAACCTCTGAGGGAAAAAGGCCTGGAAGCCCCTTCTGTCAGCTGGGCTCTGAAGCGCTTCCCCTCGACTGCCTTGACACACACTCACACACACACACTCTCACACACACACACTCTCCCTCCGGAGCACCAGATTAAGGTCTGAGTGAGTGTGAGCAGAACAATACCCCTGTGTGTGTTTGTGGAGCCGTGGTTAATTGTATTCATTTGCTGCTCAAGTTGAGACAGCTAGGACACTGGAGAGTGTGTGTTTGTGTGCATGTGTGTATGACAGAGAGAGAGAGAGAGAAAACAAGAATGAGAACAAGAAAGAGTGATAGGGGGAGGATGGAACAAGGACAGATGAGCGACTGCACAAGTGTGTGTGTGTTTGTGAGGGGACAGGAAGTGCAATGTGAGGCCATGCAGGTAATCCTCATAACATGCTCGCCGGCATTCTGCATGAATTCCCAGCTCAGGCTTGCATATCACTTAGAGAAATGAAACCCCTATTTGCGTTAATCGTTGAACAACACATACTCCTGCCAACAGTTACTAAAAGTGACTTTCTGTTTGACCTCATGGAGTTGGACTAATGCTTGGTGTTGATCATGGAAATCTTCTTTTATCATTGGCAGAGGGACTTTAATGTGCTCTCTTTCACACCTGCTCTCAGTTCAGAGCTGTAATGATTTCACCTTATTTGCCTTACCGTCAAGAAAGTCAATTCTTCTTCTACTGCTGTAATTGAAGTGTGATAGAGGATATTTCTGATGTTTGAATAAGCCGAGGTTAATGACAATCATTAGGCAGCTCCGTCTTTGGGAGGAGAGAATCAGCACCACGGACAGATCCAGGGGAGGAGTAAACGCTGTCATCTTTTTTTTACTAATTAACAAGGTTTTATATAAACAACAGGTCTGGGAAGGCTTGAACCTGCATTCTTTCCAAAGGCCAACAGGAGGTGACACAATTGTTTTAAAAAACATGAATGTATAGATGTGTATGAAAAAATGACCCCACTTCTCACTGGATGTAATACAGTGATCAAATTGTCTTAGTCACTAGTTGTTTAGACTTCTTTATCACAGCATGATGTTCATTTTATAAATGATGGTCCCATTTAGAGTGCATTAAGTCCCGCCCCTCTACTTCCGACCCACGGGACCTTATTTCTGAATTATGTATTGAAGTCAATGGAGAGAGAAAGATTATCTTTCGATCCCGTTTGAATTGTGCCACGAATTACACATATGATGTTTGTCAATCTTAACAAATCATTTCCATGTCAAAAAAGTAACAGTTTGTCGTAAAACTGTTGAAATATAAGACTATGAAAAATCCGCAACTAGGAATCAATCAATCAATCAATCAATTAATCAATCAATCAATGTTTATTTATATAGCCCAATATCACAAATGTTGCATTTGTCTCAGTGGGCTTCACAGTTTGTACAGAATATCAATATGACAATATTAGACCCTCACATCGTACAAGGAAACACTTCCGGAGAAAACCCACAGAAAGACTACAAATCCCAGAATCCCAGTCCCGCATGCTGGCTCTTACGGAACCGGCTAACTCCCCTTGTGTGTATGTACAGCTCTCAACATGCCCAGACTTGGAGTGATTTTCACCTCTTTTAATACTTTTGGCCTCATTCTTAAAGAAAGAGGTGAAATGTGCCAACGTGACGGCCATCTTGGTGTGTGGTGCGAGATGGGAGATGTAGTCCATTAAGCGGTTTCACACAAACAAAGTGTTACTTCACAGTTTTACGACACATTTTAATTTTATCATATGTGTAATTCGTGGCACAATTCAAACGGGATCGAAAGAGAATCTTTCTCTCTCCATTGACTTCAATACATACTCTTTCCGAAATAAAGTCCCATGGAGCTCCCCCGGAAAGGGAGGGACTTCGCCTCTCTATGGTGAGTTTCTAACCATGCACAGTACTTTTTAGTTTGTCACTCAACCGACGTGTGTATCGTACAACTCTCTGGAGTTCTCCAGTGAACAGAAGCAAGATGACATCACGCACATCTGATACACACATGAGATACTTTTCTTATTTCTATTCTAATTATATTGGTAACCACACAAACCTTATACAACATTTTAGAGATGTAGTTTGTGTTGTGCTCATAAAATATGTTCGAGCCACAATACTTGGCCTTTAGTTTGGGTCAGCTCAAATGTTTCCAGCCTGATTTGAGGCATTGACAAAAACACCCTTAGGGGACGTAGAGTAGCTGTTGTCTTTAAAAACAGAACAATAGAGGGCGATTGTTGGCACAGTAGTCCCAGTGAGAACGGAACAGAGGCCGATCAATGGCAAATAATGTCATCTTAAGGTCATACCTGGACCTTTCGGCTTTGTCAATACAAACACACACATGCACACTATAATTACAACAACAAAGTTAAAATGCACACTGACATCTTAATAACATTTCTAATGATAAATGACACACAAAAGCCGCAATAATAAACTTACACACACTTGCACTTTGTCTCCCTGCCTCACATGTAAACTCTGCAGGCTACTAAGCGGCATTAAACCTCCCTGCCTGGCCACGCTGTGGTTTCTCCGACGCTAAGTGTCCCTCTCTCCTCCCTGCCCGGAGCGAGCGAAGGAGAAAATAAACAACTAAAGAGACAAACAGCGAGAGCCACTTAGAGCCACTTAAAGCCAAGGCTCCTTCCCACGGCGAAGCACTTCCCTAGGGCTACTGATGTCTGCCCGGCACGCTGGGAGACACAGAGGCCCAGAGAGCAGGGAACAGAGAGGAGAGGAACGTTTCAGCTCCAGAGAGGAAAAGATAGGGATAGAAGAGTCAAAGAGAGGATCTGTCACTTTTGGTCTCCTCCCAACATTAGCACACAGAGGAGAGTCGTCCTTATGAGCAGTGGCAGTTACCTGTGGAG
>NW_011347876.1:16622-20306 GCF_000735185.1 Notothenia coriiceps
ACACACACACACACACACACACACACACACACACACACACACACACACACACACACACACACACGCACAGCTCCTCCAGGAGGCAATCAAGCTCTTGTGGAGAGGTTGGAGTAGTTCATACGGATGCTGCGCTGTGAGTGGTTACTTGAGTCATGAGGTCATGTCTTAGCCACCACTCTCCCCTCGCCCCTAATCATCCTCCATTACCCTATTTGTGTGTGTGTGTGTGTGTGTGTGTGTGTGTGTGTGTGTGTGTGTGTGTGTGTGTGTGTGTGTGTGTGTGTGTGTGTGTGTGTGTTAGAAGAGCATCCTCAGAAAACTGCCGGGGCCACGGAGGTGACGGAGGAGATGAGAGGAGAGAGAGAAAAGGGGAGATTAAGGAGGTAGGTGACGGGTGAGATGGTTGATGGGAAGGAAGGAGCAGGGCGAGGAGAGGAGGGAGGGCGGGAGGAGACCAGGGGTGAGGAAGGGGCGTGAAGGAGTGATGGAGAGAGCGAGGAAACAGAGAGCTCTTGAGAGCAAGAGGGTGGTAATTACTTGAGTTCCTTCTCTGTCTGTCTCTTTAAACGAGTCGTGTGAGTTTGGAGTCTGTGGAGTGTGTCGACATGCACGGGGGAGAAGAAAGACTCCAGTCGTATATTGGTGTGATTAGCATTTTCATAAATGAATTAATCATTATCACTTTAGCAAATTTGATCAGATACACTTGTGATAATGGGGCCTTGCCAGTAAGTGTTAGATTGATTACAATAATAATTGTATTTAAACAGCCTAGCACAACTCCTTTCCAATAAATATAGCTAGCCACACAAGCTGCCAAATCTAGCGACAAAAGGTAGACAAGTTGGTAACACCTCATCAAATATGACAACGTAAAATTAGCATAGCGTGCGTAGAAGTAGTACCCTCTCTGTGTATATTACTTTCTTCTGACAATGAGGGAAAATGTACCAACAGTTCTAATTCAACCTGGGGAAAGCAGGCAGGGTAATAAACCAATTACTCGTCAAACGGTGTAAACGTAGGAGAAACAATCGGACCGCCGTGCCAGGCCGCGCTGACAGGAATGATGCATGTGCTAACCTATAGCCATGCCCTTGTCCAAACACTACTACTGTACCGGCTGATGGATGAAGGGACAGCTAGAAGGAAGGAAGGCTGATGGATGGAGGGAGTGCTGAAAAAGGGAGATGGCGTAATTGATGGAAAGGGACAGGGATCAGAAAGAGACAGCAGGTGTGAGCCAAAGACAATGCTCAGACACTTTGTGTGAGTGTCACTCTGTTCCCTGACTGTGATCAGAGCTCTGTGTGTGTGTGTGTGTGTGTGTGTGTGTGTGTGTGTGTGTGTGTGTGTGTGTGTGTGTGTTAGAGAGTCAGGAAGGTGTTGAACTGGCCACATCTTTGTCTGTGATGATGAATCACTTTCTGATTCCCAGCAGGAGGAACTCAAACCCCTCTCATCCGTCTCCTCTGCCTCCACCCTCTCTCGCTGCAGGACCCTGTTCTTTGACAAAGGGCTGAAAAATGAAGTCAAGAGGCGGCAAAGCTTCCAACTGGAGGAGCATCTTTCACGGAGGCAGGGTTTTTCTCTCATACAATTCTCTTCTTCAACTAGAAAAGAGCCTGTATACAGCATATAGTTACATTTGATCTATTTCTCATGTAGAATTGCTTACATGTGCTACTAAGTACACCAAGCTAAAGGGAAGGTCGTTTGATGTCAGCTATTTGGAGAGTTAAAAGGTGCTAAGCCCAATGAATGAACCACTTAATTAGTGTTTATGTTACTAACACAGCCGCTTACTTCTTGAGGCAAGTGTGCTTATCGCCACTTCATTTCCTTTCCACGTGTCCTCAGTGGCATCTCCCTGGTGACCATCTCCAAACAATCCTCCAGCCTGAGCGTCTCCAAGACACATACTACATCCTGAGGGCTCTCCAGCTTCCTGTCCTTTTCCTTACACATGTTATTGTATCTCTTGTTCTTCCTACTTCCTGTTCTTCTTCCTCCCTCGGGTTCATTACCTTCATAAACTCTCTCTTTCTCACTTTGTCGGTCATTGTCACATCCTCTCCCGAGAGCGTTTTCATTTCAGTGTTTGCTCAGCAGGGACATTCTTCACAGTGTCAAGAGTGTCCCCTTTTTAAGAAGAACGGCAATCAAACACTGTTTCTCTCTTCTTCCAGCCTCATCCCTCTCTCTTCTCGTCTTTCCGCGGGATTAGCCCGTGTATTTGTTCTTCTCATCCTCTGGGACGCGTGCTTGTTCCCCTCGTCTTTTATCCTCGCTTTCATGTCCTTCCTTCCTCTTGTCTTAGCAGCTGTTGTGTGCATTACAAAGTTATCAGTTCTTTTACAGTGTTGACAGTAGTCTGTTTGCGAAAGGGAACACGGTTTACATGACATGCGTGACACAACATGTGGTACTATTTTGTGTGTATCAAAACAAAAGGAACTTTTTCATGGTATTAAAGCTACAGTACAACAATCATGTTTTTTCTGTATAGAGCTGTATCTAGACAATATATTTAAGGTGCCATAGAGTAGAATTTGAGATTAAATATCTATATCTTTGGTATAAGATATTAGGTTTTGTGATTTATAATTTAACTACAATTTATATTTGATGTAATATGTTTGAATTCTTATTTGTAATCATGGATAAAGACATCGCAAAAAGGTTTAACCTTATTCATTTGATATATGAAACAAACATATTATTGTATTTTTTGGGGATATTGTTCCCTTCTTTAAACCAAAAAAGACATGGGAAATAGGTAAGAGGCAACATTTGAGTGACACAGCAAATGAATAGGATATCCATTCCCGTTTGGATCATTACTGAGTGCTTTACCATTCACACGATGTCCCATCCAATCCCTTACAAATACAATAAGAAAGGAAACTCTTTTCCTTTTCTACTCCGGAAAACTTGGAAGGTATTATTCCCTTATCTCCCGTTCACGCGGAGAATCACATTGTTCCAGCAAGTATAAATAGAAATCAAGAAAAAGCAAGTTGGAGACACAAACTTTTCCCTTTAAAGCCACTCCACTTTTTAAAACCATCTTCGTCCGTGGAGCTCAGAACGATAATCCGGGGAATAAACTTCCACTAATGCTCTTCCATGTTCTTCTTCAAACGGCCTTCAGTTGAGTAGAAAGGACTGCTGTCTTGGCTGCCATTATGCCGTATAGACTGACAGTATGGCACTAGAAAGAGAACCATATGCTCGCTGGAACACAATGGCTGTTGTGTAGCCGCACCTATCCTCAAGACGACACAGGCACACACACACACTCAGGTGAAGGGATGAACGCACACATCCTCAGCATTCAGCATTAATAACCATACATTTCCCCTCGTACAGTAAAAGGTAGACATGTGCTACTCTAAGCTCTCGTGAATGTGTTGTGTATACCTTCAATTTCTTTCTATTTTTTCCAACAATTCTTGGCTTGACGGCCCTTCTTTCCTTTTCTTCTGCTCACTTGCCTGATTGTCTCCCCCTCTCCTCTGTTTCTGTGCCATGCAGTGAAAACAGGACGCATGTGACAGACCAGGAGGCTCCTCACTGTCCCTGGGCATTCTGTGTGTGTGTGTGTGTGTGTGTGTGTGTGTGTGTGTGTGTGTGTGTGTGTGTGTGTGTGTGTGTGTGTGTGTGTGTGTGTGTGTGTGTGTG
>NW_011347876.1:20511-23163 GCF_000735185.1 Notothenia coriiceps
CACACACACACACACACACACACACACACACACACACTAATCTGGGCGCAAACAAATTCAAGGATGTTTCCGCTCGAGAGAGACAAGGGAAAAAGGGAAACACACTTTTCTTTCTTATGTCCTCAGCATCAGCGTGACCTAACCTACACCCCTCACCGTGACCACTGTTCCTCATGAGGATATACTCAAGGTACGGCTCACACACACTAATGAAAACCATCAAATGACATCTATTCAGCTTGAGTGGTTGTCCTTACACGTCTTAAACACCTCTCTTCCTCCTCTCCTGCGAGCACAAGAATAAAGCGAGCCACAATAAATGAATAAGTAGTCGTATGAATAAAAGCAAAAGGTGACGTGCCCAGTGTGAATGGCCCTCCCGATACTCTGTGGTTTTGACGACTCAAGTGTGTGCTGCTGCATGCTTATGTGAGAGTGTTTTACACAGTGAGAACGTGTGTGTGTCCGGGGTTGGAGTGCAGAGCTCCACTCCAGAGGCCTTGTTGGGCGACGAGGCCCGGGGCTCGCCTGAAGGCACGGCCCGTCTGGAGGAGCCCTTGGCTGGGAAGCAGCTGAATAAAAGATGGGCGGGAAGTGTCAGTCTGAGAGGCCAGGAGCGCTGGGAGGCCTCAGCGCTGAAGACAAACAGATGCTAGCCGAGACAGCAAGGGAAGACAGGAAACTCCTTTTGAAATGATCAGTGGCCCTCACTAATCCTTACATATCAGTCAAAGAAAATAATCAGATGAATTTAGAATTTCACAGTTAGGTTTCTCAGACAGAATTTAGCATTTGGGGCCTCTTAGCAAAAACCTGTCATTACAGTACAGTATCTACTTTATTTCCTCTGTACAGTGTCACCTCCTCTCACTCTCTATGCTGTAAAACACATCCCTAAGAGTCCTAAGTGTGTGCTAATGAGTTGAGTGTGTGGGCAGGGATAAGTACTGCGTGTGTGTGTGTGTGTGTGTGCGTGTGTGTGTGTGTGTGTGTGTGTGTGTGTGTGTGTGTGTGTGTGTGTGTGTGTGTGTGTGTGTGCGTGTGTGTGTGTGTCTGTGTGTGTTCGAGTGTTTTGCATTTGAATGGAATCTGAAGAGCCCCAATGTGTTTCACTAGCACTCTGCACAAACACAGCTAGTGTTTCATAGACACCTCTCACACCTCCTCAAGAGCACATGCGTGTGTGTGCAGGCATATGTGTGTGTGTGTGTGTGTGTGTGTGTGTGTGTGTGTGTGTGTGTGTGTGTGTGTGTGTGTGTGTGTGTGTGTGTGTGTGTGTGTTCAGACACATTATCAGCCATTTCAAATAACAATGATGTGGGTTGTTTTCATGAGGTGTGATGCTAACGCTAATCATTTGAGTAACACAGCCTTGGAGGATTTGTTTACTCATCGGAGGTAAACAGTCAATAGAAGAGACCCAAACAGATCTGTGTAAGGGCTACTGTACTGCTGAATGATAGAGCATTGAACATAGACTAAATATGGAATATGTCACTTTTCACCTTTCACTTAAAGCAGCCCCTCCCCTAATTATATCAAAAATGTAAGCCCTAATATACTGTAATTAAAACAGTTGAGTCATATGAAGATGAACTCGCCGTACTGTCATTAATAGGGAAATAAGACCATAACTGCATGTGTACCTGGCTATAAAGATCGTGATTACAACTCCCTTCTTACCCCTCGATTCCACCGGGTCCGTCTGCGTCGCATCACGGCTGCGCCGGGGTTTTGATCCGGCCTCCTCCGGCGTCATACCCAGGGCCGTCCCTGGCCAACTGGAGGCCCCACGCAAAGTTATATGATGAGTCCCTCTGTTTCGCGAGCGTCGTCGACGGGGGGTTGAGGCTCCACCCCGCAAGATGAGGCCCCCTCCGCGAGGTGAGGCTCCCCCCGCAAGATGAGGCCCCCTCCGCGAGGTGAGGCCCCCTCTGCAAGGTGAGGCCCCCTCCGCGAGGTGAGGCCCCCTCCGCGAGGTGAGGCCCCCTCCGCGAGGTGAGGCCCCCTCCGCGAGGTGAGGCCCCTCCGCGAGGTGAGGCCCCCTCTGCGAGGTGAGGCCCCCTCCGCAAGGTGAGGCCCCATCCAGACTGTAGGGAGGGACGGCCCTGGTCATACCCTACCGGGCGCGTTTCAGAAGCGGAGCGTCTTGCGTGCCGAATCGCAGTTTTTGTTGATTTGGGCATATTGCCTGGACAGGCTACTTTGTGCAGACAAAGTTAATAACAAACGACATGAATCAAAGATATGTTGCTGTATTTTAGTGGTAAAAAAATGCATTCATCATCATAATTATTCTATATATATAATTTACACAGTGCCTGTAAACCGGAGGAGAACGCTGGCATTTCTCCTCCTACTTGAAAGACTACGGAGGGATAGGGTCTGCAAAATTAGTTTATTTTGGGGATTGACTGGATGCTCTGACCGGTCCACTTCCTGCCCGGCGCTATGCAACGCCTCGCGTCTCTTGTCGAAAATGACCAGCGGAGCCCAGTGCCGCGAGAAGCTTCTGGGACGCTTCTGAGCCGTAACGGCCCGTCCACACAGCGGCGTGCGTTGAAAGCTTCACCATTCACCATTCACTTTGAATGGGGTGACGTCACTTTTTGATTGGCTGATGCTTCCGTTGAAGCTTGAAAAGTTTAACTT
>NW_011347876.1:23335-28517 GCF_000735185.1 Notothenia coriiceps
CACACACACACACACACACACACACACACACACACACACACACACACACACACACACACACACACACACACACACACACACACACACACACACACACACACAAAGACTGCATTCATGCTTGAGCTTTCTCCCTCTGTGGCCCTGACAACCCACCAGGCACACACACACATCCAGGCCAAAGTCCTTTAAAAGCCACGGGATGTTTTATCTGTATCTGTCCACCCAGCTGATGCCATGGCTCTCATTTGTGGAAGCGATTTCAGGTCCTTAGCCCGATCAGTGTCCCGGGGGCTGGGTGGGTAAAGGATGTGGGGGTATTAATGGTTATAGAGACTGCCCTTCAACACAGTGGTGTTGCCTCTGACTTCAGGGATGTTTTTGAGTCACAGTTGTGGTGCATGGGCCCACAATTCTCTGTGATTATTGATTAAAAAGTTGTGATAAAGAAGATCTGAGAGACATTCAAGGAAGCGATACATTAAAGCAGGGGTGTCAAACTCAAGGCCCGGGGGCCAAATCCGGTCCGCGACTTCATTTTATGTGGCCCCACAAGAGCTTGCAAAGAATATAATTTGTTTGTTATACGGTTACAGTATATGGCGATTTACAGAAGCACGTTGCCCACACATGGAGCACAATGCATCTCAGAATTTGACTCTTTTTCTTCTAAATATGCGTTTTTTTCTCAGAATCTGCCCTTTTCTCAGATTTGACTTTTTTTTCAAAATGTTATTTTTTTTCAAAATGTCACTTCTTTTTTTCTTTTTTTTCCCTTTTCTTTTTAAATCGTTTTGTGACATTCTCACTGAAGAGACTAGAAAATTATTTTCCCCTAGACTTCTGCTTTCAGACCTAGTTACAGTATATATATATATATATATATAGTCTTAAAGTTACAACCGGCCCTTTGAGTGCAACCATAATGCGAATGTGGCCCGTGATGAAATTGAGTTTGACACCCCGGCATTAAAGGAATCGGAAAAAAAGCCTATGTTTACCAGACAGTGTGACACTGGTGTTGTTTTCACCTAGAAGTAGGAGGGTAGAAATGGGGGAAGAGGCCTTATCATGTCTTATCATGGTCAACAAATGCCATAAAAACACTAAAACAAACAGTAAATTGTTGCATTAAGTTCATAATTACCAGAGTCTAGTAGTCAGAGGTGTGTCATTTGTCATGTGTGTTATAATGTGCACACATGCATATATCTTCATCCTCACCATCCTCTCTATATTCTGTCATCAGAATCAAATCGGCATGACAAATGAAAACTTAAGGCAATGTTCATTTCATATGCATGCAAGCAGTTATATATATATGTTCTTCTTACTTGATACATAGAAAATAAACGGTATAGTATGTGAGACAGCGCTGCTTTCCTCAGCCACAACACTGCCAATGGCTACACTATATGGCACCGTGGTATAGATTCACATGACGTGTGCATGCATATAGAGTATTTTTAAATATGTGGAAACTAAGATGCCTTTAATGGCAGGGAATGATCTGGCAAGGGACACACACAAAACACGGACACACTAATTTTTGCTTATTATTCTCCTTTCATCGCCCTCGGGCTATGTGCGTCTTCTGCGTGACAGCATTTCCTTAGACGTCAGCTATAATGGCCTCTGAATGATGTGTATGCATGCTTGTAACACAAAAAAAACAAACCTTGACCCATTTGTGTCCATCTGGATTTCACATATCTGCCTCCTGCTCTGTGACTTTGAGCCTCTCAAGGCTCAATATGGACACAAACTTCTTGTAGACACACGTGTACACGACACACTGCAGAGGTGAAACACATATTGTAGATGACATATTAAGCTTTGAAGGGAATGTGATAATACAAATATTAGTTTAGTGTTTTGTTGCCATGATTTGTAATTACAAGAAGTGTTAAAGATGCCGGCACATTCCCTGGGGAAGCATCAGCACCACGGACAGCGCCAGAGACAGTGCTGAATCAAAGTAACTCATATCATTTGTATTATTTTTGTTATCTTTAAGCTATGTTAATATTGTGATTTAAACATGGGTTCTTTTCTCGTTAGTTGTGCTCACTTTTGTAAAAAGGTCTCTTGCAGTATATATAATCTAATATCCAAAGATAGACTTCCTGCTTTATTAATTGTCTAAGCATCAGCCAATGAGAACAAATGCTCGTCCACATTAAATCTGTTGGTTCTTCTGTCGACTGTAACTCTCTCTCTCTCTCTCTCTCTCCTTGCAGGTAGTGGCAGACTACAGCAGAGTCCCGGTGTGAGGTCACAGGCAGCCTTCTTGTAGCATATGGACTTGTTTCCTTCCAAGAATAGCCCGGGCCAGATGAGACCACACACACACAGGACATGAAGTAACATGCGTATCAAATAAAGGAAACGTTTGCACTACGCATATGTGAACAACTTCAAATCCACTCTGCAGTGGATGTGTCTGAGATTAAAGAAATATCTGATCTCACTTCTCATCTTCCCTTTGACCCAGAGGCTCAATCTACTTGCCGTGGAGTAATCTTGGTGTTAAGACACACACACACACACACACACACACACACACACACACACACACACACACACACACACACACACACACACACACACACACACACACACACACACAGAGCTGGTAATCTTCCAGCCAGCTGAAGTGTAATCAAGAAGGAGACAGCCATATGTCTGAGGGTGCTGAGCCCTGGCCTCTCTCCTCCTGAGCAACTGTTTCTCTCACTACTGTGCTATTCATTCCACGTCTTTGTGTTCTTTCTCGTCCTTTTTGCTTTCTTGTTCTCCATCAAGAATGGTTTAGTTGGAGAGGAAGGCCACATTCGATCACTGTGCACACCGTCACCCCTGAGGCTGCTTAATAACATCCATTTTACAGCCGAATAATAGCCACGAAGGGAATAAAACGCAGTGAGAATGAGTGCTAGTTTGCGTTATTTCCTGACTTCAAATGTCCTTTTGTATCTACAGTTGTATCTACAGTGATCTTCAACACAATGGTCATCTATTGGTGTATTAATGTGTGTTTATATGTATGTAGTGTGTGTCCCGGTCCCCTGCGTGGAGACAGCTGGTGTGGCAGTGACCCCGGCTGGAAGGAAGCCTCGTGCACAACTCCCGGGGTCCTTGCATGTTTTCAGTGGCAGAGGTTCGTAAAAAAACGGGGGCGATTTATTTTCACTTTTAGTAACTTACGACACAAATAAACCACCTCCTAAGTAAAGTAGTCCCTGATTGTAAAGATTGAGTTCAATTCCATCAAAGCAATGAGAAAAAAGTCTCCTCCTCCTCCGGTCTATCCCTCTATCCCCGCTCTGTTTCTTATCATCTGTTTTCCTCTCCTCTTTCACTCTTTTCCTAATCCTCCACCCATCCGTCTGATGAAATGACCATATCTAATCCTTTGGTCCTCTTGGGAGAGATGCAACTGTATTAAGACAGTAAATCCATGTCCTTACAACCGCTACACATGTCTTTCTTTATTATCCCCTCTTTCTCTTTCAATCACTTCAGTCTCTTCACATCCTTCTCTTAAACCTTCTCAATCTGTTTTACGTAATCATATCTTTTATTTCCTGAGCTCTCAAAATGGTACATGCATAATCTCACATTATGTTTTTGTGGATTTAGCTTTATTGTTTGTCTTTTTGCGTGTTTCCTAATTCCTCGCAGGCTAAAGAACACAGTCTGCTCTTCAGGCATTAAATAACTCTGCGTATCCTTCCAATGTGCTCCGACAGTGTTCAGCAAGAACATGCATCTGAAAGCAACGTCATTTACAACATGAGCTTTTTCATTTGTACAAAATTCCAAAATGTTCAAACTTTCAAATTCCTCCTTTTCCAACGAGTGTTAATCAGTTCAACTCCATCTTGAAACGGCCTCTTCCTGCCCATCTCTCCCTCTCCCCCCTCTGTGCAGATGTGTCTTTCTTCTTCATTACACATTAGCTGCTCATCCTCGTGGACACTGAGTGTGTGTGTGTGTTTCCTTTGGAGCCCTTCCAGGTGTCTCAGTGCCACCCTGCTGATCAGACAAGCAGAAGAAAAGCTCTGTGTTTTTCTGCTCCATCGACTGCAGCCGCTGCATCACGTCTGTCTGCAGGTGCCAGAGACCTCGGATACACCCCTTGATGCTCTGCGCTCTTCAGGCTCATTTCACCACATCTACAGGCAGATATAATGTCTTTTACAAAAAGAAGTGTCAATAAGAAATGTAAGGTGGTCTCAAATAAGTCTAATCAGTTCAAACACAAAAAGGGTGACTGTGGCTCTGTCTTATCGTGCTTGTTGGCATGCGGCCTATGCAGCTGGACTTTGCAGCTTGACTGAGAGCCTTGGGCACATGGATACACACACATCACTGACACACACACACACACACACACACACACACACACACACACTTGCATGTGCTTGCAAGGGGCGGCAGAGGTTAAAGAAGGAGAAAGGACCAGCTGCTAGCTTTTTAATGTTTAAAAGCAAATAAGAGGAGATTTAGAGCAGAGGCGAGGGGAGGGGGAGAGATGAAGAGAGGATGAGGAGGGAGACCAAAGGGGAAGGAAGGATGCAGGTGAAGGGGGAGAGTCGTTCCCTTTCTGAGTGAGAGGTTGGAGGAACAGAAAGAAGGTAAGTGTGAGGGGTAAAATCCAGTTGTTGATGTTAAAACTGACCATTCAACCTGAACTCTAAATATAAGTGCATTACAGTTTTGTAGAGTACACTTCAAAGTGCTTAAGAGAATAGGGTAAGTAAGTTATGTTACATTAAGTCAGAAACGTACTAAGAGATCAAATGTGAACAAAAGGTCTTCCTGTGTATTCTTCTTCCTTCTAATACTTTTATTTTTGTAATCTCAAAATGAAACTAATGCAGGATTTCAATTTCTTCAGAAAGTCTTTTCTAGATAAAAACACAAGCTGCAGGACACACACACACACACACACACACACACACACACACACACACACACACACACACACACACACACACACACACACACACACACACACACACACACACACACACACACACACACACACTACTACTACTACACTACTACTACACACTACACACACACGTACGACGACGACGACTACGTACGTACGTACGTACGTACGTACGTACGTACGTACGTACGTACGTACGTACGTACGTACGTACGTACGTACGTA
>NW_011347876.1:28547-31047 GCF_000735185.1 Notothenia coriiceps
CACACACGCACACACACACACACACACACACACACACACACACACACCTGAGGGCTCACCTGGTCATTTCTAAGATGCATGGAGGGTAATCAGGCTTTTCAGATCAATGGGACATCAAGCACAGCTCAGTGTGTGCATGTTATCCTCTAAACGCCTAACACACGTGGCGGCAGGATATAAGTTGCTATGAGTTACCAAAGATTTGAAAAACAGCAAAACCTCTCAGAAAATCGTATAGTTCAGCGTGAAACAATGTGAGGCCACAGACTCATGTATTCACCTTAAAGGAAGCCAAGCTTTGTTTGCTCAAATAAAAAAGCGGACATATTTGTTCCCATCTCTCCTCAAATACAGCCTAATCAGCTAATGTTCCATAGGGAGAGAAATCAGAGGGTGTGTACCTCTATAGAAACACAATGTGAAATGACACCACTCTCACCTTTTAGACATGCGGTTTGAAAAGAGACCCTGCATGGAGAGGTTTCCACAGGAAATGGAACGACCGCATGTGAGCTGCGATACAGTATTATGACACACACACACACACTTTGATAGGGCGACTAGACAAAGACACAGCAGACAAACAGCCGGTTCAGGGGTCTACTGTGTTTTAGCAGCAGCTACAAATGATTGTCCTCGAATGCCTGTAATGCCAGTGTGCATTGTTAAGCTCTGCACACACTCAAGGTAGCAAGGTGAGCTACGTGACCGTCCGTTTTCTCGGCAATGGAAGTACAATTGATGGACAAAGAGGAGACCAATCAAATAATTAAAATAACACCAATCTTTGGAGAAACCACTTCAGCATTACATGAATTGTCCTTGAATCAAGCATTATTCATTATTCATCACATTCATCTTAGTTTTTATAAATACTCCGGTGCTCTGATAGAGGTATTAAATGATCGAATACTAATTGAATACTTCATAGCCTTCAATCCTAAAGGTCATACATCTCTGCTAGATGGGCTGGAGAACTGGGTCCAAAGGGTGAGCCAATAGAAGAGACACAAACTGGGTTCAAATATTTCTAATATTACCTCACTATGTCATTGCTTTAAAACAAACATTGGACAAACAATTGGATGCAGCAGAATTCATTTAATTTTAATTAAAAGACAGAACAACAAGACAAGACTCAAAGTAAATACACACTTCAACTTTATGCCAAGACAATGAGAGGCCAAGACAATAGATCTTAGCTTCTGCAGGCAATCGGCCTTTCATTATCTGTAACAGCAAAAACTAGGAAGCCATTTGGAGAGCACAGATCTCAGTCAATGTTCTGACTTCAGTGTGGTTCTAATGTGGAAACAAAATGGACACTACAATGCGTTGTCAGACTATTTTATGCAACAAAGATCAGTCAAAATTTGAAGCTATGAAATGTGCACCAATAACATGGAAAGTCTGTATCCTTAACCTCCTTTGTAAATCTTTCTAGAAGGGAAATCATTTTTCCAATTATTCAAACACCCAAGAATGCAGCCCTCACTCACAATACTAACAACATTTAAATGTCTATGTGTGTGTACGCCCACATGCTACACCTTTTCACCAAAGTTAATGTCAAGTATTTTCAGTCAAGTATTAATTCTGGACAGACAAACAGAAAAACCGAGCTAAAAACACTTCTTGGTGGAGGCAAAGAGAAGTTTCCTTTGAAGAAATACATTCAAAACTTAATTTACAACAAAGCACACCACTCGTTCATCTTTACACTTGGTTATAGAGAACACTATGAGGTGCTGCTGATGGTTTGTTAGCGAAGGGCATAGCTCAGTAACGAGGTGTGCCTTTTTTTCCATTTTTAAATTGAGGAAGATGTTGTGCGTCAATGCTTGATGGCAGAGGAAACTCCTGGTGAGCTGAACCCCGGTTATCCTTTGGCCCATTGTCAGATATACATTTCTGATTTTGTTAAGCAGAAAAAATGATAATCATGTATGGTCAAAATGCTAAATGTGATGAAAAAGGAATATTAGTCTAGTATTAAAACACTGAAATAGTCCGATCATTAAGTGTGCTTTTCAGTATTATTCAGTACGAGCGTGTTTCCACATTGTTAAAAAGACAGTTTAGACCCGGACCGGTGACTTCCTCGCACCAGATGCGTATAATGGGTGCTGACAGATTTACTCTTCCTGATGTTTCACAACGTTTAAAAACACACACCCCACCTACTGCATGCTGGTGCGTTCACGTGAATACACACTGAGTACAATCTACAAAGTCACGTACGCTCACAGGCTATAAGTCAAGCCTCGTGATTTCAGCACAGGAAGCACAAGGGCTGTCTTAAAATGTGCTCCATGAGCCCCCTGAGGAACACACAGCAGAGTTTTTATAGTGGTATTGTTCTATTTGGACGGTTCAGATGAAGTTCAGGAGACCAACAGGACCGCTGACTTACGTCAAGAGCCACAGATTAAAGTAAAGCCATTGGTTTGTTAAGAGCTTTTGGAAAAGGCCAAACTATTATTGCAACACGAATGTCACA
>NW_011347876.1:33547-40367 GCF_000735185.1 Notothenia coriiceps
TGTATGTACGTGTGTTGAAGAGAGATGGCTTGAGATAAAGGAGAGCTGGCCACAAGTGCGCAAAGACACAATCTCGCATGGACATTTGCATGCTTTAACACACACACACACCGAGCTCAGATATTAATTAAAGTTCATTGCTTCAGTAATTAGCAGGGCAGGATAATACCAATATGTGACTTATTGCCCCCCCAGGTTCAGCTCTCCCTCCAACTTTAATTGAATGAGCGACATTAAAAACTTCAGAGGCCATTTGGCAAGGTTGACTAAACAGTCGTAAACACTAAAGGAAACACTTGGAGCTCAGGCGACAGGCTTCTGAAAAACCATTCAAAGTGTCCTCTTCCTTTCCTTTTCCCGCCATTGTTTAGTGTAAAAAATATGATTAGGAGATTGGAATTAAGCTTTTTTTCCATTTTACACTAAGGGGCGTGTACATTTCTATGCAAGGTTTTGTTAAAATCTTTTTTTCCTGACCTGAAAAAGTATCCTATCTGTCTCTGAAAACAGTTGAACAATGAAAACTGTGATTTGTGTGATCCTTTATCACCCCAAATATCCTGCAAATGTAACACATTCCTGATGATACACTTGCCTTTTATGTAATAACTCAAATTGACCTAAAAGGTACCAACAATCATCAGTTCAAACCTATGGTTCAAACTTCAAACAGATTTTCACACACACTTTATATGTTTTTCTTTCACTGACGTTTACAGTAAAAAAGGTTCTCATGCAAAATCGCCAGCTCATAAAATGTCTCCAAAAATATTCAAAACATTTAATGGGGAAGAGTTTGAATATCCCAAAATGAGTGGCAACCGTTATGAAAGTGCTACATTTTGGGTGAATGTGCTGGAGTATGAACGTAAGATATAAGCCGACAGTCGGGAGATAACAGCAAACCTCGTTAGATTCCATCCAAAGAAAACATTCCAAAATCTTAGGCTCTGAGACATGAGATTGATATCAATGCTCTCATCCTGCAAACAAATCAAATATAGCCCAACATGTTGAGCCGTTCCTTTAAATTCTGCCTTGAGTGTGTTTCGTAATTTATTGTTTTTCAAATGATTTTTTAAAACCATTTTTTGTTAAAACATGAGTCCTGCCAATTACCTGTCTCTCTCCTTTACTCTCGCTCTCTCTCAGCATCAAGCCAATCAATCATCCTGCCTTTTGTGGCTCGGCTTGCTCATCCAAAATTCTTATACGCACACACATACACCCTTATGAACACATATACAAAGGCATGCACACAATTACACACACACACACACACACACACACACACACACACACACACACACACACACACACACACACACACACACACACACACACACACACACACACACACTGATTCTGCTGCGCCTTTGTGCTCCTTTAACCTTGAGGTCTGCAAGCGCCCAACTGTGATAATCTCTCAGACTGCCTTCATTACTGTTATAGGACACACACACACACACACACACACACACACACACACACACACACACACACACACACACACACACACACACACACACACACACACACACACACACACACACACTCACGCAGAGACAAGAATCAAGAAAAAACATATACATTAAAGCCCCAAAACAACCAGACATACCTGCACACACACACACACACGTACATGAACACACACCTGGTGAGAGGTGGGACATTTAAAAGATATCTTTGTTTTTTCTCCCTATTGACTTGGATCAGCATTAGGCTCATCAGATAGTCAGCGCAGGGGGTGTGTGTGTGTGTGTGTGTGTGTGTGTGTGTGTGTGTGTGTGTGTGTGTGTGTGTGTGTGTGTGTGTGTGTGTGTGTGTGTGTGTGTGTGTCAGACTCAATCAATTGTCTTTGCCCCAGTCCGCCTCTTTAGTCTTTCACAACTTGCAGGCGTAAATAAAGAAACTTGACTCTTTATTAGAGTTCCTGCTTACAATCCAATACCCGACGAAAAGCAGAATAAACACTGGAAGTCATTATTAAATATCTAAATGGGAGACACAACAGGGTTATGACCTTGACTTCGGAAATTGGAGAGCAGAACTGAAGCTGTAAATTCTCCTAAATGTTGGTAAAGCCAGAAGATGTTCAGTAATCTCTTCGGTTAAAGTTGTAAAAAAAAAAAAACAGACAAATCAAGCATTATTATATTATTACTACATTATATTAAATTATTATGTTATTGCTGGTAGCTTAAAGTAGTAACAAACATGATGACCTTGGCAATAAAATAAGCTTTGTTTCCTAATTGAGTATCACTTTGATCCATGCCATTGTTCCCTTCATTCATTTAGAGAAGTAATAGGGAAATAACTTAGATAAAGTGAGCAGTGAAAGCTCTGTGAATATCTCGCTGCAAGAATATTATTTTACAAATATATCTTTGTAGATATGCCAATTTAATTTCCATTGTAAATTCTAATAGCAGCTGAATATCTTAACCCTAACCTAACCCTTTTTTACGTCTTATATGTGACGTTTCTTTAAAGTTTCAAAAAGGCTTCCAATCCCAATGGCTGGGAATGTTCCCTTTGTGGTTTCGAGATACTGGCTGAAATAAACCTGTTGAAACTTCAAAAAATACATTTAGATTAGCTTTGATTTGTTCTAGTAAATTTCAGAATGATAAATGAACCTTTACAAGCTCCATTCATTAGAGAGAAGATGAAGCCCGCTCCCAAGTAATGGCTGTATAACAAGACTGAAAATGATTTCAAAAATATATAAAAGACAAGGTAATGACTAAGAAACATTAAAATGATGGGATTTATAGAGATTTCTATAATAAAAATAAATATTTCCCAAGTTTGATTTAGAAACCACTTCGGGAAGGATTCATTTAAAAAAGGAATTCAATTCAAACGTTGTCACCTGAGGCACAAATCTTGCGCGGAGCTTTCCAATACAAGTTCCTGTACTCTAGTTAGACACAAAACGCCAATCTTTTCTCAATGCCCTGACTGCATCCTTGGATTTAATTTTCCCTCAAGTGCCTGCCTCCCATCTCTTAGAAAAGTGTGTTTTTCGCTTCTCCACAAGGTTCCGCCACTCGGAGGGTGCGTCTCTCTTCAGTCGGAGTTCAAGTGTCTAATCTTCTGTGTCTCAAGGTAAGCGTTTCTATGCACTCTTTAGGGTCTTGATTCAAACAAATGAGAAAGAAAATTAATCGGAGGCAATCTATGAAGTGCTGAGTGTGTGTGTGTGTGTGTGTGTGTGTGTGTGTGTGTGTGTGTGTGTGTGTGTGTGTGTGTGTGTGTGTGTGTGTGTGTGTGTGTTTGACGGGAGTCGGCGGAGCTCAGCTGCTCGGGTCCTCGGCCTTACGGGATTGAGCGAGGGATGAAAGAGGAAGATAAAAGAAAAGGGGCAGAGCGGAACATTGTTCTCTTGATCACAGCCACAGAAGGTTGTGTGTCTGTGCATTAGTGTCTCCATCTAAATATATGGATGGATATGGATTGTATCAATAGAAACTTAATAAACTCAGGGCTTTTGTATCCCCATACCCCAATTCTGGGTTCAAAATGAGGAAACATGGTGAGAATGGACTGCATCTAACCTCAACATTGAGAAGACCAACCCTTTTTTGGAGGTAAAATGTGGGTTTCCATGCAATACTCGTATTTGTAACTTGTAGTCATTATTCCAGGGCCTGCTCATGTCTATATCCTCAACACAAGGATGTAGACGTGAACACACGTGGAGAATAAGTGGGGCGTCATTAAGTAGCGAGCGCAGGAATCATCAGCACTGTTTTCTGCTTGCATACACACACTACTGTGGTCACATCTGCTAAAACACTATGTGTGTGTGGCGCTGCATTTGTATCCCTGCTAGCTCACAGTGCCACAGGAGGAGATATGGATACATAGAAGGATGTTTGAAGGAATGAAGTTACCATCTTTCATGTTATCTTTTTATCCAATGCTTTACTCAGTAGGTGTTGAATGTAAATCACATTGTATCTATTATGAATGTGTTGGCATGTCAAAGTGACACACACACACACGCACGCACGCACGCACACACACACACACACACACACACACACACACACACACACACACACACACACACACACACACACACACACACGCCGACACATGCAGAGCTAACACTAGGTTTTCCCACATGTGCCGACTCCAGATGGCCTCAAAGAGACAACGGGTAATGCCAACATCACACACACACACACACGCACACACACACACACACACACACACACACACACACACACACACACACACACACACACACACACACACACACACACACACAAAGTAATGACCCACCCCTGATACCCCTCTAACCAGGTTTCATGCTGAGATCAAAAACAGAGAAGGATGACGGTGACAGCGTTAAAGAACGGGAGAATCAAAAGTATCTCCTTTGCAATAAGAGGGAAAATAGAAATGCCTACAGCACCTGCCCACACACACTCATACACACACAAACAAAGTAATGACTATATATATGAAGGAAAAAAAACTGAAGGTCTATTTAGTTCCACACATCTAACCAGTCATTGAATTCTAAAGAGAAGGTCCACTCCACCTTGAAATAACTGTTACCATTGATTTGACATGTCTTATTCTACCATTGTTATTTCTTTAACCATTGATATTTGACTTCAGATATTAGCTTTTCCCGCTCTGGTTCACAAGCATCATGTCGACTGATGATTAACAGATCCTTTCCTCATAATTAAGAGACACTCAGTTATAATGAAGAGTCATAATGATGAGATATGATTACATTTGTATTTTATGTGCTGCAGCAGAACACCCGTCTGCCATATCGCTGAGAATACCATCTCCAAGATACAGTTTGTTGTCCCTCAGAGGACCCCGTAGGAAAATGACTTCTCCTCTGTCGGAGAGCACTGACCTTTCTGAGTGGGTAAAGCAGAGCAGACATTAAGTGACAGAGCTAATTGTCTCACCCCGGCGTCCATTCTGTCTCTCTCGCTCTCTCTTTACTTCCAACAGGCCCTTCCATCAAATCTTCTAATTTCTCTCAATTACCGTCTCCTTATGCTCTCTCTCGTGGGTGTGGTGTGTGTGTGTGTGTGTGTGTGTGTGTGTGTGTGTGTGTGTGCCGCTGACCTCCCTGAACTGTATGACCATTTATGGAGATTAGACAAAGTTGCCTCTTGCGTGACTCATTGGCATGCATTAAGCAGAGTACAACAACAACACACACACACACACACACACACACACACACACACACACACACACACACACACACACACACACACACACACACACACACACACACACACACACACACACACACACACACACATGAAGACCATCTTAAATCGAGGATATAGGACTAAATTAAAGGTAAAAGCGCTCTTGGTTTCCTTCTTTTGTGAGACATGATGTTTTTCAAAAAGCCGCTGTCCCCCCCCCCCCTCTAATGGATTTTTGATTTTTCCAGAGCATGCAACACAATTAGCTCGTCTTCCTTTTTTATTAATGACACATTTACTCTTTTCTTTCCCCGCGCTGTTGTTTATTCTTGCACTAAATTGGAGGGTTAAGAGGTCTTAAAACGAGTACGCCATGTTTCTAGGTAGCGTGGCAGTATGTGTAATTTGAATATGCTTAGGGCTCATTATTTTTGTTTTTTATTTGTATAAAACCTATAAATTGGTCAGTATTTATGTTGAACGGAAAAGAAACGGATGCAAATGTAATGAAAAAGCACACAAATCAAGGTAAAAGTCAGATTTAAAAAAAAAATACTATTTGCAGTCAAAACACTTTAATTTATTGTTTGGTAAAAACTAAGAAATTGTAATGTTAGGCAAACATTGTAGAGATGAAATCCAGATACAAATCAGTTGATATTAATTGGAGCTTTAAACAAAATGTGGGAATTGAAAGAGGTTGTATCGCTCATTAAGGTTGTTCAACTTGTAAACGTTACAAATAAGAGAGGGTAACGTGAAAGCAAATGAAAAGGTCGTCACGGTTACTGTCCGTAGAAACAAACTGTTTACCATGTGACCCTCACTGTGAGCAGGGGTTGAATGACTAATACCATATACATTAAAAAAGAGCGGAAGTGTTCAGCTCCCTGTAGGTGTACACAGTGTGTGTGTGTGTGTGTGTGTGTGTGTGTGTGTGTGTGTGTGTGTGTGTGTGTGTGTGTGTGTGTGTGTGTGTGTGTGTGTGTGTGTATATTTTATTATGGCAAAGGCTCAATGCAGAAATGTGATAGTTACTCAAAATCGATTTAAACAAATAAATAGTGGACTTCTATTCTAAATATGAAGCAGGTGCATGTGTCCTTGTCGGAGAGGTTGGACTGTACAGTGTTAGTGTGTGTCTGCCCTTTAAGTGCCAGTGACAGTGGCTTGGCATGCGATCTGCGCTGCCAGTCAGTCACCCCGCAGTTCTACCTTTCTCTTTCATTCGTGCTTTCATCCCTCAGTTCCCTCAGCTACACTACCTGTGGTTTCCCAGAAAGTTTGGAATGATTGATTCTTTCATCTTTTCACCAGTGTGTGTGGTGTGTGTGTGTGTGTGTGTGTGTGTGTGTGTGTGTGTGAGTTAGTGTGTACGTGTGTGTGTGTGTGTGTGTGTGTCGTGTGTAGTGTGTGTGTGTGTGTGTGGTGTGTGTGTGTGTGTTATACATGGGATGCATGCCCGATTCTTCTGTGGCTGGCAAGACTCTTCCTTCAACAGTAATTACAGACTCTCCTCTCACTGGAAGATGATCCAGGAGCGAGCGCGCACACACACACCCACACACACACACACACACACACACACACACACACACACACACACACACACACACACA
>NW_011347877.1:0-5698 GCF_000735185.1 Notothenia coriiceps
CCACTCTCGTGAGGGGCACGTATGTCCCTATCGGAGCTTTCATTGCTCCAGGGTCCCTCGCTGCCCCCTCCTGGTACTTCCTTATGGCCGGGAAGCGTGGCCAGATCGGATCACTCCTAACCCTGTGCACCCGGGAGAACACCCCGGACATATCATCCGGCGGTGAGCTCTCCTGAGCTAGGGGAACGGGGAGATTTCTCCAGGCGGCCGCCTTAGATATAATCTCCGGAAGTTCTAGGAGGATCCCGCCAATCAATGGCAACGCCGTGGCGTTGGAGATAGGGATCACTGGATCGTACACCGGCCCTGCACCGGGCCCCATACCTGTCTCCTCCGTCCGGAGGGGAGAGATGATGGGGGAATCACCCGGTGATCCCTGAATGGAGGGGACGTAGTCGTCCGACTCGCGCCCTCCACTCGGATCCAGGAAGTCAAGGGCTTTGTCCCCGGAGTACTCCTCCTGGACGGGCCAATCGTCCTCGGCGGCCGCAGCAGCAGCGAGAGCGTCCGCTCTCTGCTGTCTGAGGGCCAGCGGGAGACGGGCACAATGCGAGCAAGACACCCCGGGATTGAGAGCAGCGTTCGCATGCTCTAATCCCAGGCAGGACTCACACTGTGAGTGCCTGTCAAAGCTCATTATGTAGCCCGTTCCGCATACGAGGCTATACCTAACACAGCCTTGACTTTCCTGCCCAGTCTCCATCTTACCAGAAACCAGAAGCTTTTTAGGAGGAATGCTTGCTTTTAGGTAAGTAGCTCTTAACAAAACTGGTTTTGCCTGACAATGCTTCTGCAACGGAGTGCTGAAGAAAAGTGGGAGTAGATGGTAGGGCCTACTTCCTATTTATACGGAAGTGAGCCCGTAGGTGGGGCCCACGTCATAGGTGGGCGTGGATTAAATCTGTCAGTGCTGCACACGTGCAGGAGGGATTACTCAATAGCGATAGTCTTAGAGGGCGAAGCCTTATACGATATAGAACCCCTGTTATTGTTTATATGTGTTTGTTTCTACTGTGTGTCTCTCTCTCTGCCTGCTGGTCTGCTCTACACGGCATGGAGCAATCTCCAAACAACCACACCTGCAACCTGCTCGTCAGCCACACTATGAAAACCTGCAGCCTGCACTCATTCCCTGCCGGATTGTTGCCATGAACGGTTTGTTGCGTGCCGCTCTAGCTTTTTACCAGCATATTCTTTGACAACTTTGCCTGCTTTTGCCTCACACTGATTTTTGTGTCTCTCCCAGGAGGAATCCAAGGCCTTCCACACTCCCAAGACCAGCCAGGCCTCTCTACCCACCCTGGAACAACTGTTTCCCACTGCCGCCNCAAATGTGTTTATCTGAGGTCTTAACATCCCATCATTCTGTTATGATGACGATTATGTTTTGTTATTAAAACTGTACACTATATGGTTTTTCAAACAGGAAAAGACAACAAACCAGCAAATCCAGGTAGAGACTGAACAGAACAGAGACAGTTAGAAAATACANGAGGAATCCAAGGCCTTCCACACTCCCAAGACCAGCCAGGCCTCTCTACCCACCCTGGAACAACTGTTTCCCACTGCCGCCATAACCAACCTCCACTCCCAGCTCCCCTTTTCTAATAAACAAATGTTACTTTCACTCTGCTGATTCCGTGTCAATTCCTTTTTCATGTGTTAATAGTCTCAATTCCAAATAGTTAAGTAAATATCATAATCATCTAATGACCACAGTGCGTCCGTCCACTTACCCAGGAATTTTGAGTTGAACAATTACAGGAATATTATGTCTTTATGTTCTAATAATGTTAACATATTTTAGTAAATAGTTACCATAGAACATTTGCATAATTTCTTTAACATAAACCATGTTATCCTTCTCTAAAATAATAACATTCTGGCAACATAAAAAATCTAACTTGCAACTGGAAATGTTTTAAGAACAGTAGGGCATCATGTTTTAACAATGTTATCAAAAACATTTTAAGAATGTTTTTAGAGAACGTTATCCTACCTTTCAGAAAAAAATTCTTGGAACCAAAATAAAAGCTTCTGGCGAAAACGTTTTAAGAACAGTAGGGCATAATGTTCTAACAATGTTTTCAAAAACATTTTAAGAAGGTTATCACCAAACATTTTAAGAATGTTTTTAGAGAGCGTTATCCTACCTTTCAGAAGAACATTCTGGGAACCAAACAAAAACTTCCCGCTGAAAACGTTTTAAGAATAGGAGGTTATAATGTTCTAACAATGTTATCACCAAACATTTTAAGAATGGTTTTAGAGAACGTTATCCTACCTTTCAGAAGAACGTTCTGGGAACCAAACAAAAACTTCCCGCTGAAAACGTTTTAAGAATAGGAGGGCATAATGTTCTAACAATGTTATCACCAAACATTTTAAGAGTGTTTTTAGAGAACGTTATCCTACCTTTCAGAAGAACGTTCTGGGAACCAAACGAAAACTTCCCGCTGAAAACCTTCCTAGAACAATGACTGTAACATTCTCAGAATGTTTTTAGAACCAAAAATGTCTAGCTGGGAAGACATAGTGTGATGCGGAAGTCCTTCTTTCATTTAATCTGGCATTGTTTGTTTAAAAGAAACATAAGCATTGACCAGATTCAGTCGGCCATTGCAGTTGTTGTGAGCAGCGTTGCTGAAAAAAAATCAGCAGCAAACTGGGATGTCATGACTGGGCTCTTGGGGGTGGAAACAGAAAGGAGTTCTAACTTAGAACTTTCTGGGACCAAACAAGCACCAACACGGAGCTAGAACCAAACTGATTTTCAGTAGAAAAGAGTTATAACAGTGCATGTTTCAGTTCAATTGGCCTATTCAGTTGCATCGTGTCTTAAAAGCAGTATAACAGCAGTGGGCATAATAATGTGCAGAACATAACTCACAGTGTGATAGGACCTCTTTGTTTAAGACAAGAGATGAATAGAAAGTGGTACCACCGCAGTGCCACTGACCTTGTGGTGGCCCACAATAATGTGGGAGCAAATTGCCATATATTAGAGGTGGCAGCCTGTAATTTACAACTCACAGAAAAACAGGTTGGATCTGGACATAAACAGAGGTTGTGTGATTTGCCATTAAGAACAATGTGCCCAAACAGCATCTGTGGAGCAGCTCGACCTGTACCCCGGAGCAAACACACTGTTATCATCAGCCAAATTGTTCAAATAATTATATTTCTCGTCTGTCAGGTGGGAGCAAGTGTATCCAAAGCACTGTAGATTGTGGATAAAATACAGCCTTTCACTATTTTTATGTATTTTCTTGTTTATCTAAAATTCTGCTGAGAACATGTTGCCTTTCAGCTCCAGGCTTTGCAACCAAACAGTGATTATACATACTGTGTGAGTTAAGGTAAGGTTAGCTGTGTTGATGGACTTCAGTTTAGGGTTAGGGCCTTTAAAGAGGCTCTATTCTGCTTTTTGGATTTTCCCTACCCTGTAGTGTGTTCTATAGGTTTTTGTGCATGTAAATGGTCTGCAAAGGCTAAAATCCCTGTATTCCTTCCGGAGGGAGTTTTTCTCCCACACACTTCAGGCTCAGTTGCGTCAATAAGAAACATCAGAAAACAGTGATCAGCAGGGTGGAGACGGGGCCCCGCCAGATGAAGATTCTGACTGTAACTCAAGCCTCTCTCAGAAGGGCATGAAGCAGTCCTTGCTATAAAATGAACAGCCAGCTGATTCCCAGAGTGCTTCAGTGTCCCCTCACGTTGGGATTATGTTCTGTTTCCACCCCTCTCACACATCCAGTGCTGGTGTTAGCCTGCCATTAGATTCCATTTCCTGAAAATGGTCATTGTGTGCACATGCTTTTCATTTAACAAGTCCTAAGTCATACATAGTACAAAATAGCCTCCCAGTTGTTCCTATTAATAATGTTTTTTTCTCTTGACATCTCGTAAGGACAGAATCCGCCAGCTTCCTCTTGACACTGTGTGGCCACATGTGACTGGATATAGTTCTAGTATTATTATTATGATTATTATTATTATTATTATTCAACTTTATGAACTTCATCTGAAGGTGAAAGAGTGATATTAAGGCAACTGTGCAAAGGAGGCGTTAGACGATTAAATATGTGCACATTTGCAATGTAGCCATTAAAGCCTGGTTCAATATTAATTTTGTTTACATATGAGCGTCAAAGGTTTTTATAGAAGTAGTTCCAAACATTCTTCCTTTAAAAATGAAGACACTTCAAGTGAACACAGTACAAACATGTAACTCATATATCCCAGCTAGCGGGGAACGTTCTCACAACTTTGGCCAACGTTACCTACAGGTTCTAATAAGGTTTTAAAGAAACGTTTTAATCTGATGTTCAAAGAACCTTTTTAGGATGTTTATTTGTTCAAATAATGTTCCTATAATGTTTAAGGTTAACTATAACATAACGTTTTAACTGCAACATTCAGAGGATGTTTTGAGGATGTTATTAAGGCCTGAGATGACAGAACGTTTTGTTTTAAAACGTTCTTTAATGTGATATGTTAACAAAGGTGGAACGTTTTGCCTGCAACATTCTAAGGATGTGTTTTGGACGTTGTTGGGGTAACACATTAAAGATGCTCTTTACAAAACGTTCCCTCAATGTTACATGATAACAAATGAAGAACATTTTCAAAGCAACATTCTGAAAATGTTTTCAGGATGTTATTGAGGCCTGAGATGAGAGAAAGGGTTGTATAAAATGTTCCCTCAATGTTACATTGATTAACAAATTGAAGAACATTCTCCAAGAAACATTCTGAAAATGTTTTCTAGGATGTTATTGAGGTACTGTAGGTGACAGAAAGTGTTTTATAAAATGTTCCTTTAATGTGATATGTTAACAAAGGTGGAACGTTTTGCCTGCAACATTCTAAGGACGTGTTTTGTACGTTGTTGGGTAACACATTAAAGATGTTCTTTATAAAACGTTCCCCCAATGTTACATGATAACAAATGAACAACATTTTCAAAGCAACATTTTGAAAATGTTTTCAGGATGTTATTGAGGCCTGAGATGAGAGAAAGGGTTGTATAAAATGTTCCCTCCAATGTTACATGATAACAAATGAAGAACATTCTCCAAGTAAACAGTCTGAAAATGTTTTCAGGATGTTATTGAGGACTGAGATCACAGAAAGTGTTTTATAAAATGTTCCTTTAATGTGATATGTTAACAAAGGTGGAACGTTTTGCCTGCAACATTCTAAGGATGTGTTTTGGACGTTGTTGGGGTAACACATTAAAGATGTTCTTTATAAAACGTTCCCTCAATGTTACATGATAACAATTGAAGAACATTCTCCAAGAAACATTCTGAAAATGTTTTCAGGATGTTATTCTTTTTTTATAAAACGTTGCTGTTATGGCAAATATTAACACGGTCATGGTCAACGTCAGATTTATTTCTAGAGCGCTTTAAAAAACAAACTTGTTGCATTTGTTTGAAAAGGATGTTTTTAAAAAAATCTGATGTCACCATATTTTCCTTTTGAAAAAAACAAACATGCACGTAATTCATGATAAGCTGTAAGCAGATATTGCATGTTTGCGGTGGCATGTGTGAGTTCCCAGCTAGAAATGTTTGTTACCATTCGTTGTTCTAGGAATGTTTTCAGCGGGACGTTTTATTTTGGTTCCCAGAATGTTCTTCTGAAAGGTAGGATAACGTTCTTTAAAAACATTCTTGAAATGCTTGGTGAT
>NW_011347878.1:0-4294 GCF_000735185.1 Notothenia coriiceps
TCAAATCTCAAAGCCTGCGATTTTTGTATTATTTATTTTTATTTTGAAAGTGCCTGCCCTTTCCAAATGGCTTCCAATGGAGCTTTCCTAGAAGGTTTGGTGAAACAAACCATCTGATTCAGGTTAGTAATGCTCCATCACATGTTTTACATCTATTACAGGGTGAATCTTAAACTGAAGCTTGACTTTAAAGCAACACAACGGAAGTTTCATGTAAGTTTAGTTCTTTCACTCGCAGCTCGGGCTGCGGGTGTGCTAGAGACGGGAGCACGTTGATAAGACCTTCCTAGCCGGAGATATGGCCGCATTTTACAATAACCTTCCGTTGGGTCGCTTAAAAACAAATATCGCAAATCGCAAAATCGCAATTACATTATTTCCCCAAATCGTGCAGCCCTAATCCATATTGAGTTATTTGAGTTTAGAACAATCCTGCAAGTCATCATTGGAATCACATATATATATATATATATATTAGGGATGGGATGTACATATCCTATAAAAAAAAAAGTTAATATTTTTTTTTTACCTTTTTACATACATATTCAAATAAGTGTAGAAACCAATCCGAATTTGTCAAATGTATAGAACTGGTGATCACAGTTTGACAGCTATAGGCCTACAGCTTTCATGTGCGATTCACAATCAGCCCAGCTGTAGAGAAGACCCTCTTAGCTGGAACGGAGTTTACGGGTATAGCAAGGTATAGCATGTACTGTATACAGTATATAAGTTTAATTTGGCATAGTTTGACCTCTACACCGCACTCACTAACCTGGTCGAAATATTTCCACACATTACTCCTTTTTGACGCCATGTCTGTTGTGTAGGACTCTTCTTAGAGTGTAAATAATTACCGGACTATGACTGGTAAAATATGTTGAATACCGGCAAAACTAAATCTCTCCAGTCAAAATGTGTATGTACTTTGCCGCGACACACGGTTGCCAAGCAGCGCTTGTTGTTGTTTAGGCTGGCCACTCATGTGTCGCGAGTGTTGACAGGGGGCGGGGGAGCACGCTCATGAACTGTTAGCGCCGGAGCGGAGCAAAACACACCTTTAGACGTCGACTAACACATTTAGCTATGGCACTGTCGTATATATATATACATTGAATTATTCAATTTGATAATATGTAATCAACTTAGGCATCACTCCCAAAAAAATAAAAATAAAAAAGTAATACAAATATTTATAACTCATATTCGAATACATGAATAATTATTCGAACACCTGAATAATTTCGAATATTCGATTAATCGTTCCCATCCCTAATATATATATATATATATATTATATATATATACATGCACATTTTTTTATAATACGTATCATTTAGGCTTATATTAATCAGCCGAAAAGCACCTTTAAACAAAAAGAACAAACATGCAAAAAAGGAAAAAACTACCCGGCATTCAAATGTTGATTTAGAATGTTAACATCAATGTTATAAATACAGTTTCTGAATTTGTGTCACAGCGTTAGATACTGATCCATTTAAATACTGCCTCAAAACGGAAGATCACATCGGGTCATCTTGCTATTTGTAGTCTCCTGTGTGATCCTCCTGGCTTTACTGACTCAGCATTCTTTGTTTTCGTCCTGAACAAAGCCCACAGTTTAAGCTCCTGGTCGTAAACACTTCTCACTTCTGTGTGATTGACATGACAAATCTGACCTTCCCTTAATCATCACCAGTGAGAGGTGGAAAAAATATGATCCCTGCTGATTCACCATAAGTGTGTCTTTTATAACAGACGTGGAAAATATTTAGTTATTCCCATCTGAGATGTTTAATGGGCCACAGTTCTTTTAATGGCCGAGGTGGGAGACACAAAGCAGGGTAACCCAAGCCGGAGTATCTGCGGCACGCGTTGTTTACTCCCAGCTCAAGACGGGCCTTTTTTTAAAGAAACTATTTTTGAAACTACCCTTTGAGTGGAAGGCGAAACACAATATTTACCTGTCATGAAACAGGGACAGCTGCCAGTACACAAACTATGCACAAAGCTGCTGAGGTCGGCAGGGCAAATATGAATCATGGGAGTTAAGCAGGCTTCTGGATGGTTTTAACACAGATGCGTCAGGTTTCCTGGAACCTGCAGAGAAATAAGGAGAATTGGCACTTCTGCTTTTGCAATGTGGGTCAATTTGTCTTAACCAACATTGAGTAAGAGAACATTTTTTTGTAACTTCTGTGCGGGAAAACTACCAAAGAGGAAGTATATATATATATATATATATATATATGCCCGAAAGAGTGCACTACTGCCCGACATAGGCTTGCTTTAATCAACATTTTACGAGTCCCTATTCTGTTCATTTTCAGCTTTATATCTGTATTTAGTGCTTCTTCTGGGACATGTTTACAAGCTTTAACCTCTTAAGCCCGGCCCCCCCGATACCTGGGAGAAAAACGCGTCACTGCAGGAGAGGGCATCTGGGGACTTCTTAATATTTAAAAACCTATGAATGTCTTATACTCAAATAACGGAAAAAAACTCAGCAACCTGATGAGCCATTTTTACCGAAACAAAACACAAGTCTCACAAGAAGCGTTAGCATTAGCCGTTAGTGAAAACAGGCTGATGCTACTTCCGGTGCTAACTAGCAAAAACGATCTTTAAAACTTAATATGTTCTGCACAAACTACACTCCACAGATTATTTTGATATAAGTATCATCACTGTAGGACACAAACTCACTGAGCTAGCAGCCAGAACAGAGCAAGAAAACAACAACAGTGTTCTAGACCAGGTGTTACTGCCGGGCCGCGAAATAGCTGTGAGTTTATCGTAATATTTGCAGAATTATAAATATTTAAAAATATAAATTTTTTTATTTTTGCACCTATACCAGTCATATTCTTTCATCCAAAACATACAAAATAAATCAAAATTGGTTAGCATAAGGTCTCAGCCTCTCGTGCACAGAGAAAGTTACCGGTGGGCCAATAGGAAATGGAGCGCACAGGAGACAACCGTTTAATCGCAGACTGTTATGTTTATGTGGGGAAATGGCAGTGCATACATTATTTGAGATATTTCGAACTCGGACTTCATTTTAAGGACATTGCGACCAGGGGTGTAGAGCTATTTTTTTTATTTGTAAAACCTCCTTCACTTCATGAAATGGCTGCAGCATCAGGAGGCAGCCTCTGAGAGGTGCAGAACCAGCGCGTACACACCGCCTTCACTGTGTTCCCCACTGCAGGCTGCTACGTTTTACACACACACATCGAACGGCCCGATTATTCCCCCTATTACTCGTTGTATGAAGGAAATGTCCGGTCACAAAGGCGCATGTGTGTGTGTATGTGCTCTGCTCAGCTCCGCTGTGTGTGTGTGTGTATGTTCGGTGTGTTTGTGTGTGTCCAACAACGGCATTTGTTTTCAAATGACCATGAACATTAATTTACACACATCTGGCCAACTCCATAGGTATGTGGGTGTTCCCAAAATAAATTAGTTTAATCTTAATCTCTATGTAGTGCTAAATGCTGTCGGAGTGCACCGGAACGAACGCCTCGGTATGACGTTATTATAGGGTGACCAGACGTCCCCGTTTTCCGGGGACAGTCCCCGTTTGTATTGACCTGTCCCCGGTTGAAACTGTCCCCGGAAATGTCCCCGTTTTTTTAATATACGTTAAAAACACATAGCAAGGTGAAATAAAACGTTTCATGTCAGGAAACACTGGGTAAACAGACTGTGGTCAAGCCAGCCCCCACTTCGAAAAACACAGTCAAGCCAGCCCGCACGTTGTATTGCGGTGCGCGAGTATCCTATGCATTACGGTAGAGGCATGTAAAAACTGCCTTCAAAATAAAAGCGTTTACTCGGTCAATAACAAATATACCTAAAAAAACACACCAAACATATTCATATACTGGAGCTTAAATCAAGAAATATGTACAATATAATGTGATCAATAATAATTTAAAAGAAACTACGTATAACTACCACATTATAGCTGAGTGAATTTAAAATGTAAGCATACAGTTATGAAGACACATCTGACATTTCCACTGGGTGACTAATTTCAATTGATGGTGACACCATCTCACAACACTGCTAAAATAACATTACTTTCTGAAGCACAATTTAAAATGTATGCAGTTTAAAATCTCAAATTAGATCTATTGTCCGTCTATATTTTGATTTTAATGGAACCGTCCATAATGAAAGAGTCATTCGAAGTCAATCAAATACTTATTTCACTTCAGTGTGATAGCAGGAGACCCCATCTAGTCAATCAGAGAAAATCCGGACAATCTGATGTAGAGTTTCTAAA
>NW_011347879.1:0-2850 GCF_000735185.1 Notothenia coriiceps
AGCTGTGCACCGTTATGGTGTAAATATAACCTATCTCAGGGCTGCCTAACATTTGAGTTCAGCTTGGAGTGAGATTTTTTTTGGTGAACCAAAAAAGAAACGTTCATGTGTACAGTGTTACAAATGTATTGAACATGTACAAACTAGAGTTTCCCATTAATATACCGGGCGCTACAGTGGAATACGCACATACAGTGTACCCGCGACTCTTACAATGAAGGCTCGATAATCAGCTCACAGCATATAAAATGGCATATAGGTGTAAGCAGAGGTAATATGCTATTAATGTGCTATTTTTTCTTTAAATATTGAAGTTAAATGCATCAACCTGGTGCATTTTGAGAGCAACATTAAGAGATCTATGGATACATCTCTCAACACCCATATGAAACAGAACTGTAAACAGATTTTCTTTTTCTTTATGGATATTTTACAAGCCTCCTGAGGACCCTGCGAAATGAGACGGTCTACGGAGCATGTCCTTGTACGTCACCGGCAGTTACCCCTACATTTTGCCGCCCCCGTCACCTAGCAACCAGCTGCAGTCACAAGTGCCGGTAATAATTTCTGACTACTAAGTTCAAAATGTTTTCAAAACTGTTTTCAAAACTGTTCAATATGGAGTCAGATCTAGCTGTACTTATTTTGGTGTTAATTATGTTTAAATTATTTTCCCGAGGTCGCAACAGGCCCCCGTGAAGAGGGCTTCATTCTCCCCGCGCATCTGGATAAATTGCGCAGTCTGCTCCTTGCTCCCTATCAAAACAAAATTGTTGCAGTAAGATTTGTATAACAAAAGCAGTTAAATAAATAAATTAGCTTTATAATGAATCCCAACAATATGAAAACCAAACAGGGTTTAGAAATATTTTCACTTCATATTATTTTATGTATGTAATATAAAGAAGACATCTCCAATTGCCCGTATATTTAAATACACAAATTAAATAGGTTTACTTTTCTTTCATGTCGTTTACTATTTGGGTGAGTACATTTAAAAACGAATCCAGCTGAAACCGTTGTAGCCGTTGATGGGACGTTACAAGCCTTATATTTTTTTTAAAACTCATTCGTCACCGTCACCCGTTGCATCCTGGGATATGGTACACCGCGGAGTGTACATCAGATGTATCCTCTAAATCTGGGGAAAGAAGGCTGCATTCGGAGGAGTCTTGTCTTTTTTTTGAATTGGGACAGCCTTCGTTTGGCGGAAGTGACGTATGTGGTCTCCGAATGCATCCTTAGGAGGATGCGGCCGCTGAATTGGGACACAGCTTTTCTTTATTACTTCATTAAATATAACAAAAGAAACACTTTGTCCACAGTAGTAAGAAAATACAGTCCTTCATATATTTAAAGAACCAGGTGTTCCTTTGCATTGACGACCGCCTCGCTGCTCATCATCCCTTATTGAAGATATCAATATTCACCTGTGATGAACATGTCGATGGCCGACGGGTCCTGAGCCACCTGGTCCTGAAACACACAGCATGCACTTTAATAACATTTATGTTTCTCTCAATTTGGAGAAGGGTGATGACACTAAGGCAATGACAGCCTGAACAACAAGTTCAAACCTGCTCTGAGGTCATCAGAGTGAGACAGAGGGACCGTGCACTTTCTGATGTCTTTCATACAGAAACTGTCTCTCCCCTGGAACAGAGGGATATGAGGGATTTCTAGAATTATCCGTTTGGTATTTTGAGCATAATGAACGCGTCCTTCATATATTGTTATATATCTGAGACTATATGCCCAGTAGCACGAGTCTTTAAGACTAATCACTTTTCAAAATCATTCATCCCCACTTTTTAATTCTCGATAGGCTTTTTAACTTGATCATGTATTCACTTATTGATTGTGATGCTATGAACATCCAGGCTCCTTCCCTCCTGTGTACAGAAGCTGCTCTTTAGGCCCCTTGAGGAATTCAGAAAGCTGTTGATTGATTGATTGAGTGATTGAGTGATTGATTGATTGATTGATTGAGTGAGTGAGTGATTGAGTGATTGATTGATTGATTGATTGAGTGATTGAGTGATTGAGAGATTGATTGATTGATTGATTGATTGATTGAGTGAGTGATTGAGTGATTGATTGATTGAGTGAGTGATTGATTGATTGATTGAGTGATTGATTGATTGAGTGATTGATTGAGTGATTGATTGATTGATTGAGAGATTGATTGAGTGAGTGATTGATTGAGTGATTGATTGATTGATTGAGTGATTGATTGATTGATTGATTGATTGATTGATTGAGTGATTGAGTGATTGATTGATTGATTGAGTGATGTGATTGAGTGATTGAGTGATTGATTGATTGATTGATTGAGTGAGTGATTGAGTGATTGATTGATTGATTGATTGATTGATTGATTGAGTGATTGATTGAGTGATTGATTGAGTTAGTGATTGATTGATTGATGGAGTGATTGATTGAGTGAGTTGATTGATTGATTGATTGATTGATGTCCTACGGGGCAGGGGTAGAAGCTCTCGAACTTGTGGCGCCCCTCGGCCGGCTGCAAGGCCATGTACTGGCTGAGGCCGGTGTGGAAGCAGAAGGTCAGCGGGAGGCAGCGTCTCATGCCCTTCCTCTGCTGGAAGCCCCCCGCCGCCGTCTCCACGTCCAGAAGCACCTCCGAGCGGTAGTGGTTGGACAGAGACATGCTGCCCATCAGCCTGAGAGACAGAGAGAGACAATCAGAGACAAGCTGCCCATCAGCCTGAGAGACAGAGAGAGACAATCAGAGACAAGCTGCCCATCAGCCTGAGAGACAGAGAGAGACAATCAGAGACAAGCTGCCCATCAGCCTGAGAGACAGAGAGAGACAATCAGAGACAAGCT
>NW_011347880.1:0-2276 GCF_000735185.1 Notothenia coriiceps
TGGCTGACGCTTCCACCGAAAGCTTCAGAAGCTTCAAAAGTTGAACATTTCTCAACTTTTGCAGCCTGAAACGCCAGGAAAGCTCCGCTCTGCTTCCCACAATGCAGTTCGGCGAAAAGTTATGTCACCCCATTCAAAGTGAATGGGCAGAAGCGTTGGAAGCTTGAACGGGCCGTAAGGGGCTGGAAATTAAGACTTCTAACAGGTGACTTATGGGATAGCCAAGGGATTGTAATTAAAATACAATAAAGATTTAGTGTTTGCAATGACCTGGTACCTAAAGTGGGTATAGCGTATTGCATGTAAGAAGTATAATCAACAGACTAAGACCCAAAGCTGCACCATACAGGTACCAAGCTCAATCAAGGTATGTTAATGCGACCAGAACTCTGCCAATAGTACATTTTGTTGACATTCTGAAGATTAGGTCAGATACAGAGCCAATGGAAAGTAAAAAGCTGTTGGTGAGAGAGAAAAATCCATGTAGCAACACTTACAGGCACTAATGGAAACCAAGTTATTTTGATAAAGAAAGGTTTACGCATAGTTTGCTTTAACTGAAAAATTATGATTGTATTTCTCCAATAAGGCGACATAAGATTTTGGAAATAATCTTTTCAATAACTCACACTTGTTGAAGAAGCTGCCATGTCGGGTTTGCTGCCACGCTGTTGCAGGGAGCAGAGGGACGGCAGGGTTTCTTTGGAGAGACACAACCGAGGCTCGACTCGCCAACTGGGAAACATGAACTGCTCCTAGAGAGCGGAGCGACGCTGCACCTGGAGGAGAGAAAGATCCATTAAGTAAGAAGATGTACCAAAACTGCATTATGTGCATAAACATAGCAGGTTCGATATATACAAAGATACAACTGTGGATTCAATCATAGCTGCAAACATCAGGCTTTGCCAATACTTTAACTTGAGAAATAACAAATGAGATGATTAGACTGGTAAATTACACGCATGCTTATACTGACTTTCTACAAAAACAACACAATTACAAATGTATATTATGCTAGTAGCAGTATCAGCCACCTTCCAAGTTTCTCCCTTAATTGGCAAGAATTGTCAACCCATTAATACACAGTAGGAAACGGAGACTGAGTAAAGGCAAAGCTTGATAATTTAAATAAAGTGCTGTTCTAGTATGTTGTAAGTAAGCCGAATTAAAGCATAGACTCACTCATTGCATCACTATATATTCTTATTTTCTCAGAGGCATCTAAATGCATTTTTAAGCAGGGCGATATTAAATTGAACCAATATTGAATGAAGTTAGGTGGGGGTAATACAGGGCTGCCAACACTCACGCATTGAGCGTGAGAGTCACGCAATTAACCCATATCTCACGCACTCACGCCACACTTGCCTTTCCTCACGCAAGTTTTCGTCCAAAATAAATGTATATAAATATAAAAATAAAGTGAAGGAACAGCAAACCGAGCGGTCTACGAAATGAGACGGTCTTCTGGCTTAGTTCAGTAAAGTTGGAACGATATTGGGAGATTCTGATTTCACGGATCAATAACTCATGAACAAAACGTTATTCAGACACAAATGACGTCTCCTAAGTACCGTGGTAAGGTTGACAACGAACTACAATCACATTTTGATCCTCCGAGCTGGGCACATTACATTGGTCTCTATCCGCAGCCGGAGAAGAAACGAGTGCTCAGGGACCGTCTGCAAAGTGCAACTCCGAAAAAAGAGAATACAATAATATTCAATCACTATTATAAAGCTTATTACTGCCAAACTCACTACACACATCAATAGTCTCCTGTGTGTCATACTACAGCAAGGAGTTTGGAAGAATATGCTTTTGAATAATTTTGGGGAATATTTATAATGTAAAATCTTCAATAAATAAGGCATCATCTTAAATAACTTTACTATTATACAGTATATTTCTACCAAACTCACTATTTGCATTGTTGTTGTTAGCATCTGGTTAGCTAGCTGCGCTAACGGATATTAAAAGCTGTTTCTAAAACAAGGAGTGGGAGAGCTCTGTCCTGTCAGACTGAGAGAGATACAGCTCAGTGAGGAAAGGGACTCTCTGTTTAGATTTAGTCTAGTTATCTCAGTGGGTCTCAAACGTTTTGGTCACCATTTATGAGAGTAAATGAAAAACAGTTATGAAATACTATATGACAGTAAAACAAGAATACAGTTTAAAAGGTGAGTGATTTGTAAAATATCCATAAAGAAAAGAAAATCTGTTTACAGTTCAGTTTCATATGGTGTTGAGAGATGTATCCATAAATTAATTTT
>NW_011347881.1:0-11377 GCF_000735185.1 Notothenia coriiceps
GTGTCAGTTCGCCTTGTTTGTTTCCCCGAATGGTCGAGCCAAGCCTCAGCTAAGAAAAGATCGCTTTCACTCATGTCAGGTTTTGTTGTTAATTTTGTAGGCTTAAAGTTGGGGTAGGTAATTTTGGAGAAACCAGCTCGAGTGCGCTAGAATTTGAAAATACACAGCCAGAAAAATCTGCCACTTCCTTACAGAGCCCCTCCTCCAACACACACGAACGCGCACATGACCAATGAGGGCACGAGATAAGTTTGTGCACAGAAGGAAGGCTGATAGGCAGGTAGGCCATCCAGTTATTTTAGCCGGGCCGGCTCAGATGATTGGTCGTGCTTTTAACAGTACTACATAGCTTCCACAGATGACACTATTTTATGGATTTTTTGTCAAAGCACTTCAGATATTCATTGCTATCGGGATGTTAAGAGCATTCCATGGAATATAACAAAAAGTGTATCTCGAGCCGGTTTCTCAAACTTACCTACCCCACCTTTAAGTTTCTTTCTAAGTTCTCTTTTTGTTATGCATAGTTTTTCTTCCTTGTGAGCGCTTTTTGTTAATTCCAGTACCTACTCTCTCTCTCTAAAAGGAATTTCCTGATCTTTGAAATTAAAGATACTTTTTTTACATTTTAGACTTTGTCTCTGGGTCGAGCATTTGGGTCTATCAGTTTGTGTCGAGGTCCTGACAATCTGTTTGTAATGTCTAAGGAACTTGGACGTGTCTATGTAGTTGGGAACAGATGATATAAACCATTTTATTTGATTGTAAAACCTAAAGTAACTGCATCCACGAGATAGGCCATAATCCCTGATTGCACAGGAAAACTGTATGTACTCACAACTACAACAAGTATTAGAAGAAAGGTCAAGTTGAACCAGACTATCTTTACTATGATTCAGCCTACAGGAAATTATTCAGTGGTTTCTCTTCCAAAAATGTTTGTCTAACCTGGGATTTTTCATTACAACCTTTACGATTGGATGTCTCCTTGTGTCCTTTGTCTGGTTGGACTTCTTTATAGATATGTTGCACTTAAATCCCAGCAATAAACTCAGCAGTTAAAGTTGCTCCATGAAACCCAAAATGACGTCAACCCCTGTCCTTATATAGCAAAAGCACTTTCAAAAACCCAGCTGCCTGGAGGTGATGAGCACTAACAGGATTTGAACTATCTCTGATTCTGTACAACATGTTTCTATCAATGTTCAAAGGTATAATTGAGTGCAAGAGTATGGATGCCTGTTAGGAAAGATTTTCTGAAATTGTTCGTCATTATCCTCCATTATGGTATTGATTTCTCTCTTTTTACTATGGGTGGCTTTGGAGTCCTCGTTCAAGTGTAGCCATCTGTTAAAGCATAAACGCTTATAAAGTGGTCCGACAACATGTGCTACAAACTAGTTATTTTCTCTTCTTTTTCTATGATATTTTTGCAAAACCCGACCATTATTATCATTAACTCGATGAACAAATCTACCCAAATATGACCCATGAAGCAAAAATAATAGCCGGTTTCACCTGCCCTCTTCCACAGTTTTTGCTAACTGTCAGGATTTTGTTACAGCTAATTGAGATGTTTCAATATTTTGTCAACTATTTGAGGCTTCCTACAGTTTGATAAGTTCCCTAATCATAAGCTAGGAAAGGGAACTTTTATGCAGCTTCCAGAGCTGAAATTCATGTAATCAGAAACGCAGCACATCAAAACAGAACAAAGAGACTTCACAGCACCCCGGCGGACCTGTCGATGCCACAAGCTCACAAATCTGAGCTTGATAGGTTACGACTGTGTCAGCGTTCACTGTTCCACTGATCTGAGCGCCTTTCATCTCCACAATCCACAATTTCTCTGCATGTTAATGTGTTTATGCACGCAGCGAAGGCAGGGATGCACGTGGCAAAGCATGTGCGTGCGCCTAATGTGAAAAAGTGTGTATAGACGTATTGTGTATATGTGTGTGTGTGTTAATAAGTGCCTGCACCCATGGCTCAGTGGTTTTGCTCATTATCCTCCTCTCCTTTTCTTCTATTGAAAGACTGTCGGTATTATTTTGCTTCTTGTTTTTAGCACATCTTCCTCCTTCCTGCTATTTATTGCTAATCTTTATCACCATCACCACCATTTCCTTTAACAGATACACTGTTTATCTCCCTTTTTCCACACACAGTACACCTCATAACACAGACGTGTGCGCTAGGATCGGGAGAACGAATCAAAGCTTTTCAAAAATAAAACAGCGACTCTGCAGAGCTCCTTACTGGGACTAAACCTTGCTCGTAAACTCTTGGGATGATTGTAAAACCATCTACAGTCCCTGCTTGATCGTTTTCAGAGCACGGCTGCTGCTGCTGGGGAGTGCTGCACTACTCCTTCGTTTAAGGAGAAAACAAGAAATATATAAAACAAACAGATCAACCCTAGCTCCGGAGGGCTAGTCAGACGTGCCTGACCAGCCGAACGATCAATATGTTCAAGCATTTATGCGCAACAGCCCTGTGGTTGCAATTACAATTCCATAAAATCTCCACCAAAATGCCCGCTGTTAATAGATTCGGGTCTTCAGCTGGGTGTTTAAGAGAGGGCAGATCAGGCTTTTGGCTGGCTGAGAGTCAGGGATTGTGATGATGACTGCATAATTACATACCTGCACGACTCTCCTGCTGCTTGTACATTCCTCTCTTCCACCTCCACCCTTCTTAATGTTGTAACTCTTTACACATTGGTTTCTTTCTCCCTTCAGGAGAAAAATCTCAGGAGTTAATGAGGTAAGTCTAGAGTTTCGTTTGTGGGAGCGTTATGTGTTAAATTCATCAGAGTCGGGGGGGCACCCTCCCGCTGCCATATAATCAAAAGCTACAGCCCCTTTCTTTTTTCTTTTCCTGCCCATAAAGGGTTTTTCACAGGCTTTTGCACTCGTTTTGCTGTCAGAAATGTTCCTCATTGAATTTGTGGATTCAATTAAATCAGGAGTTTTCCCAATCTGGTCAACCTTTAGAAAGAGGGCAGCTTAACAAGGGCTAGTCTGTTAGCGGTTTGAGAGGCATCCAATCCAAACAAAGCAGTGGTCAAATAAATTGTTTTCCAGAGTCGTGAGTATGCACGTGTGTGAGTACCAACATGTTTCTCTCAGTAGGATGCAGCTTTTATCCTTTTCCTCGAAATACAATTATTTACGGGTTACAGAGTTGGCTGCGCTTTTGGTTCAGTAATTGATATTCTCATTTTAGGTGCAAAGCCAAAAGCAAACCGTGGAGAGCCATAATAAATATTCACAAACATGTCACAGGCGATAAATTGGAGTAGAGGTGCGCATAGCATTAGTCTAACTATCTGCCCCGAGGGCTCATATCTCTCATTCCCAAATCATGAAGCAGGCAATTTCAACTTAATCTCTCTCACATGCTACATCCATACATCACATCAGGGCTACGTATGTGGCTCTGCTATCGCCCACCACCTGAAAACACATGCCAATTTGTTTTCATGTTAACTCCCTCAGCATTTAAGTGTTGGAGCCTTCTTGATACACATTTCTGAAGGTTTAACGGAATGATTAAACCATCAGGGCTCATGTCGGGGCAGCACGCCATCTGGGTGGCTGATTGAAATTACCCCTCGCCCCGTTCGCTCAGTCCCCCGCCTGCTCTGTTCATTTACAGGCTGCCGTTAATGATATATCCCTGCTGCGATACGGGGCCAAGGCCTCGCAGGTGGACACGCCATCAGGACACATCCTGAGCTGAACGATCGCTCAGAATCACAGCGTCTGTCAGCTGATCAGCACCGGAGTGTTTAAGGTGATCAATACTGAGGAGCTGCAACGTGGAAGGAAGAGGCGAGGAGAGATGGAAGGGAATCAGAGGCTGAGAGAAGTGAAACATGTGTGTGTGGGAGAGTCAACTTAAATGAAGTTAAAGGGGCCTTATTATGCACATTTTCAGGTTCATATTTGTACTTTGTGTGTCTACTGTGATATGTTTACTTGCTTTAATGTTAATGCTGCAGCACCTCTTTTCACCCCCTGTCTGAAACCAGAGCCCGGTCTGCTCTGATTGGTTAGCTGGCCGGCTCTGTTGTGATTGGATAAGCACTTACAGATGTCCTACCCCTTAGCCAAATCAAATACAATATGTTGGAGTACTAGCCAATAGAAGCGCAAGCGTTACATAGTCATGTCACTATGTCACTGAAGTAAACAAAGGAGTCCAATGGAGGTGTTTCAGGCAGGGGGGGGGTGTGTGTGAGAGAAACACCCTTTGGAGGAAACTTTGACATTTTAGCCTTTGGAGACCATTTACATGCACACAAACCAATAGAACGCACCACAGGAAAGGGACATCACTAAAAGCATAATAGGGCCTCTTTAATGTCGGTGATAATCCTTCATTGCAGGAGAACTGCGTGTGCTCACAAGGTCAACAATTATAACATGAAAGGTTAATCAGGAAGTTAATCAGGAAGTTAATTTGGGAACTTGATGTTCCGATGGACAGGAAATAAATGTAATGTTTGCATTTGTCTTTTCGAAACACAAATGTTTATCCTTATAGAGTGGCGAAGTCCCTCCCCTTCCGGGGGACCTCCATGGGGCCTTATTTCGGAAAAATCATGTATTGAAGTCAATGGAGAGAGAAAGATTATCTTTTGAATTGTGCAACGAATTACACATATGATGTTTGTCAATTTAAAAGATAATTTTGCAAGTCAAAAAAATTAAAATGTGTCGTAAAACTGTGAAGTAACACCTTTTTTTGTGTGAACCGCTCAATGAACTACAACTCTGGCCTTGCATACGTCACCAACACCAAGATGGCCGTCACGTTAGCACATTTCACCTCTTTCTTTCAGAATGAGGCGAAAAGTATTAAAAGAGGTGAAAATCACTACAAGTCTGGGCATGTTGAGAGCTGTACATTCACACAAGGGGAGTTAGTCGGTTCCGCGAGAGCCAGAATGCGGGACCGGCTTTACAAGGTTTCGGTGAGTAACACGAGTGTAATGTGTAACGTTAATGACATCACTTACGCGACTCTGGGATTTGTAGTCTTTCTAGTTGCGTATTTTTCATAGTCTTATATTTCAACAGTTTTACGACAAACTGTGACTTTTTTTACATGGAAATTATTTTTTAAGATTGACAAACATCATATGTGTCATTTGTGGCACAATTCAAACGGGATCGAAAGATAATCTTTCTCTCCCCCATTGACTTCAATACATAGTTTTTCAGAAATAAGGTCCCATGGGGCGGAAGTGGCGTGACTTCGCCTCTCTATTGTCGCCCGAGGTTAGGGGCTCTTTCCGGAAATAGTGGTTACTGATTGCAGCTTTGCTGCCTGTGAATGTCTATGACGTGACGGAGTCCTTGGCCAAGTCAATATATATATTTTGCTCTCTTATAATAAATAGTTAAACTTAGAAAATTGTCCGTCTTTCCTGGAATTTTGAACACACCAGTTTGTGACTTGTTAACAGCGGTATAGATTAAACCCCCCCTCGCTAAAATAAATATCAGCCTGCACATTTTCAACTCAGCCGTTAGATTACAGTCACAGTGTATTATTTGGATATATGTGCTTTGTTCTGCATATTAGTGAGGGAATTAATGAAAGGACAGTGAGGTCAAATCATGGACCATATTGCCCTCTTCTGTTTAAACGATGCAACATGTCATGCATACACAGTAGAGAGCAGTCTGTGCTACCTTTTTATTAGCAAGCCTTTGATTACTAATAAGCTATATTAATAGGCTTGTGTTATTTTCATTTTGTGTGAAAATTAATAAATATTGCAATTGAGAAAAAATAGCTCTTACTGTAGAGAAATATTTAGTAATTAAGGTCTGCATTTTTAAACAAAGTTTAGATATAAAAAAGCTGACTGAATCCTATATTTTATATATCCAATATTTTTTATGTATAAATCCTAATCATGGGTAGCCTTTTACATTATGCAGAGTGCAGTGGCAACACCAGCTTTTCTTTTTTTAATACAGAACATTGTTTTATTGACGTTTCACATCCAAAGTTAAGTTAAGTTAAACAAAACACACTATGTTACTTATTACACGATATACTGCAATTCGTTCAATTGATCTGTGTTTCCATGAGGCTTTTCTTTGCCACATATGAGTTTCTGGAAAAGCAGGACTGGATTACCAGGGGGAGTATACATGTGTCCTTAAGATACAATTTTTCTCATTTTGCAAAAAGCATGACAGAGAATGGTAAATGGGGTTTAGACAGGGTATGGCTGGTCTATACTTTTACCTGTAATCATATATCGTGAATTACTCATTTTAATTTAATTATGAACATACCTTAAACAAAGCATTACCTCCGCATGTCTCGGCTGGACGAATGACCCGAAACGGAGTACTTTGCTCGGACTGGATTTGAACACACCATGTGACCTCATCCACTTGACACACCGTGCTTTACATGCATGTTGAATTTAACACATTTTCAACACACACAATCCCAATATCTCAATACTATTAAACACAAATGTTAAGGGTATCAAAAAGCTTTGACACGTGATATCATTAATTGACACTGAGGCCTATTGTGGAAATGAGACCTGTCTCTTAGTGTTTTTTAAAAGTTGCACTGTAACTTTAAAACATGGTTGTCCCGCCCACTTTGTATGTACCTCTTCGGGCTCCGGTTAAAACATCACTGTGATTGGCTGAGGGTAGCCGTCAACCAAAGAAGGCTCTGTGTTTCATTGGTGAGAGACTAGTCGTCGTCTCTGACTCTCGCGGTACTGCTGCACGAAGATGGCGGCCGAACTGGTGGAAACGATGGCAAGTAGAGCTGGTTTAGCTTTGTTTTAATGGGAAGGAGGCACAGGAGTGTTGCTTTAAAACTCATCCCGGCTGGGGGAAACTTGGGGCTTTGTGTCAATGTAATTAAGAGCCTATACTCCTAGAAAATGTGGCGTATTACATTCACGGCAAAATGAACTAGCTTCTGTTGCTAATGTAGCTAGCCTGCTAGGTTATGTTAACCAGGCAAGTGCGTTGGTTTGGCTAGCATCACGCTGGCTCTGAAGGGAAGAAATTAATGATCTGACCATAAAAACACTGGAGTGGGGTTGCTGCCAGTATTTTCCCCTGCTCGTTGATATTTGACGTTATTAGGCTTGATGTCTGTATGTATGTAACCGGTTAGTTTAGGAAGATGTGCACCTGTCAAAATGTCCAGTTGCCATGATTGAATACCGACAGCCCAGTCTATAGAGAAGCTAGCTGGCCGATTAGCACAGGCTATATTGTTCAAGTGAGGCTATAGAAATGGCAACCCTTATGGCTGCATACAACACGTCCATAAGATGCCTCATGGACAGCCGCGTTTTTGTACAAATGTAATCAAGACACAAAGCACTTCTGCCACTGATGCACAGCAAAACAATGTCGGAGAAAGCTAAAGCATGTTACATTGCTCAGGTTTTTTTCTTACCACAATACAAAAAAACATCCTTCCGCATGCAGGCGGTTTTGTTATGTCTAGTCCAGTTTTAAGATAACCGACGCCACTTATTTTGTAAACACTGTACTTGTTAGTGTTGCTAATCGAAACATGGACAAATCGTGCCGACTAAACTATGTGTTTATGTTTTGATTGCTTTTATATATGCTTTCTTTCATCGAGGTGTAAACATGGGCTTGTGATTTTTTTGAATTTAACATAAACAGTCGATGACTTAACAGTAAATCTGATTTTATTGACTAACATCGTGTCCATCATTTATGGATCATATTGAAATATAAGTGCATTTTGTGTAATTATTTTAGATGTATCGATTTATATCCTCAAACTTAACAGCAATCTGAGGTGGTCATGCCTTTTACTTTTCAGGCTTATACTATTGCTTTGTTGTCAGTGTAGTTTTTGCCTCTGTGCTTTACATTTAATACGGTGAAATGCAGATGTGCAGTCATACATTTTAAATGCTTAAATATTTTTAAATAATGTTGAAATGAAAATATATTGTGATACAAGTGGTCAGAACAAGAAGGCAGGTTCAAACCTCTGTTGGATTAAAGTGACTAAGGGCAAGCTAATTTTAGCGGATATCTTAATGTTTGAGACTTGTAAATAATGATGTGTAGAGCCGGTCATGGTTAAAAAATAGGAGATGTGATTAGACAGGATTTTCCACAAAGAATTTCAGTATTTCATTTTGACAATAATAGATAGTCAAACACTACACTCGGAAAAACTTAAAATTTGTGAAGAAGTCAGAAGTAGAAGAACCCAAATATGTTAGCACTGTTCTATCTAGTGAATGGTTTTGAAATATCAATTTTATACACTAAGTATCAATGCACCTTGTATTGTGACCTAACTTTTAAAATGGGTCTGGACTTGTACGTTTATGGTGTTGTCCCTCAAACATCACCAATTTACAGACTTCATTGTCCCTCTATGGTGTTTCTCATGTTTTGTTTGTCTTGTCTTCCTTCTAGAACATGGTCAAAAGTTTCCGGGTCTCCGACCTGCAGACGCTACTGGCCTCGATGGGCCGCAGCAAAAGTGGGCTGAAACAGGACCTGGTAGGGCGAGCGCTGAGGCTCGTGCAGACCGAATACAGCCCCGAGCTCCTGAAGAATGTTAGGCAGCTCTACGAGTCGCGCTTCCCCAGAACATCCGGCTGGCTTGCGGCGAGGCGTCCAGAGGGCGTTCCAGTTGCATACTCGTCTCTAAGCTCCTCCCCCACTGCCACCTCTCAGGGCGCAGACTACCTCAACGGCGTTTCCAAACAGATAACCACCACACCTGCAGCAGAGGTCAAGCTGGTGCCTCTGCCCTTCTACCAAACTTTGGAGACACTGTTGCAACCAACAGAGCTAAGTTCGTAAACAGTTTGATCTTTCTTTATTCTTGTATTGAAATACATTTTTTGTATTTTATATATAGTACGAATGTTATGTTTGCATGTCTTGCAGTTTTTGTGATTAATTTGCTATAATAATATTTACAGTTGCCCAGAACAATGAGAAACTGCAGGACAGTCAATGCATATTTGAGTTGACACCAAACCAAGCGGACCAGATCAGAAACGCAACGTAAGAAAACCTTTCTCCCCTGAACTTTATTTTTACCATCAGCTCTATTTATAAACTCTGTAACTAATGCTCAATTTAATTTGTCACTTTTATACTTTCTTAGGGAGCTTCGTCCAGGAATCAGATCAATCCAAGTGGTTCTTAGGTAAGTCCCCACTTATTCCCTTTTGAATATATATAATATGAGGTCCTCCCAAGGATGCTCAATGAAGAAATTGTTATATGATACTTGGGCAAACAGCATTGGAAATGTCCCTTTTTTTTATATCCTTTTGTTACAGAATCTGTTACACAGACTCCATCGGTGTCCAAGAGGACCAGTATCCTCCCAACATTGCTGTCAAAGTCAACCAGTCCTACTGTCACGTGCCGGTGAGTTGATTGATTCATGAGACATGCCACACATTCAGTGTACAAATCTGACTCGAGCTTGGCTGTTCTTCGGATCCTGTTAAATAGTTTCTCTGACATTCATTTTAAATATAGTTAGTGAGTCACTAGTTTGGGTGTCTGCTCACGGCCAAGCTGGTCTCATGACGTATTGTAGGGATGAATTAATCCACCCTTATGGAGGCAAGGAAAAGTAGTATCCAGGTACAGATATTGTTGGATAGCCAGCATTAAGTAAGAAACTCTCCTTCTGGCAGTCTTAGTGTTGGAGTTGGAATATGGAAAAGCTAAAACCTCCGAAACAAGTGTTTGCTGAGTCATTCTTGTGTTCACAAAGTGTATCCACAGGAATTCAAACTGGAAGGACAACTTTCAAATGTTTTGAAAAAAACAAGAAAATGCAAATTTTTGTGCTTTTGCATTTTAACTGTTGGTTGCAACATAATAACTCGAGTCTTAAGTGTTGTGCTTTTAAGCCAAATGTAGTATCAGTGACAGATTTGTTTATTACATTTAGGCAACAACAAAGATATGTCAATAGACAGATATGATATGAATTGTGTTTTATACAATATGTTTTTGTAATGAACCCCCTAAAGTTTGCTAAACAGCAAAAACAAAATGGTTATATGCTTGCCATTTAAGACAGCAATAGCAAGGTGATTGAAGAAGTGTGCCGAACAAGATGGAATATTGCAGTAAAATTTGATGATTAATATTGGATATAAACCATACTTAGAATTAATTGGAGAGCCTTCTTGGCTGCTATGCATTAGATAAACATTAATCATTTAGAGAATCGCATACAGGGAAGAATACAACAACACTGTAGAATGACTGTTCTGTAACATTTATTTGCAACAAGTACCCCAAAGTAACGTGATTACAATAATATTTGAATAATGATTTGGTATTTGTCTGTGTTTTCAGGGCTACTACCCCTCTAATAAGCCCGGCGTTGAGCCCCGTCGCCCTTGTCGTCCTGTAAACATCACTCCCTGGTTGCATCTCTCCAGCATCACCAACAGAGTCACCGTCACCTGGGGAAACTTTGGCAAGGTCAGAGTTTACTGCTGAATCTTATGTTTTGGTTTATCATTTCAAGCTGGGACAAAACGTTTTTTCTTATTTAATCATGTGTCAAATTTAGGCGTGCATGGTATTATTCAAGAATAAACCTCCCCAGGGCAAAGAGCTACACTACAGCAGGGGTCTGTACTACGAAGCCGGTTCAACCTAACCTGGATATGTTTGAGTTACCCGGTTTACGTAATCCAAAACAAACGCGCTCTCGCTAAACTATCCTACGACGCTGGTTATCAACTCTTTAACTCAAGCCCGCTTTGCCCTATCTAGTTACAGCGCGTTCACATAAAAGGGGTGGTATTTGGAGCATTCGACCAATCACAAACATGGACAAGCGTACTGACAGCGCAGCGCGTCATACTTCCTGAATGAAAAGTCAACTTTAATTACAGATATTAAGACGTTAAACTTTAAGCATCCATGACTTAAACACTTTATCCAGGATAAAAGCCACATAGCTGAATACAGCTGGTAAAAGAAAAAGTGTTTGAATGTGAACATTAACAGGTTTCAATGTCAATCAATCAATCAATGTTTATTTATATAGCCCAATATCACAAATGTTACATTTGTCTCAGTGGACTTCACTAAAGCCCCGAATGCCCAGGCCAGGCGACGCCACTGGCCCTAACTATAAGCTTTATCAAAAAGAAAGGTCTTAAGCGCACTATTAAAAAAAACTGATAGGGTGTCTGCCGCCCGAACACAAACTGGAAGCTGATTCCACGAAAGTGGAGCTTGATAAGATACGGATCTGGCTCCCATTGTACTTTTAAAAACTCTAGGAACAACCCAACAACCCTGCATTCTTGGAAAGCAATGCCCTAGTA
>NW_011347882.1:0-2073 GCF_000735185.1 Notothenia coriiceps
TTAAAAGTATGTTGTTTTTTTATAAATCTTTACATGGACTGGCCCCGCCCCCCTCCCTTAGGGGAATTCATCCACAAAAAACACACTGGACGCAGCACTAGGTCAGAAACCAGAGGAGACTGTGAGGTCCACCACAGACGGACAACTTTTGGACAAAATGTCCTCTCCATTAAAGGCAGCTCATTGTGGAATAGCCTCCCAACTGAGATACGGGATTGTCCCTCTCTCAATAGTTTCAAAGGTCAACTCAGAGAATGGTTGAGAAACAAACAGACGTGCAATCACCGCTAAATGCACTTTAACACAGGGGTATCTCCTCTTGCTCTTTAGGCATCTCTTGTATCTTCTCTTGCACTTTATATGTCATAGCTGCTACATTGTACTGCCATGTGGTAAATGCTTGTATATGCTGCTCATGCTCTTCCTGCATATCATATATTTATTTTTGCTATGTATATAAATGTCATGTTCTTAAATGTTGTACGTGAGAGACTATACGGATGGGAATGAGCTCAAAGCTAAAATCCGGCATATTTACACTTGAAGCATTATTTGTTTAAAGTGTTCATCAATGTGCATTGTCCCGGTTCAAATAAACGATTAAATGACATGAAAGAAATGAAAAACATTGAGTTAGAGATGAGGAAGAACAACCTAATTTCCCTGTTTAGGACTCACCACTCTTATGGTTGCACGTTTGTGGTCCTTTAAAACCTGACAAACGGAAAAAGCTTAACGTATTTCCATGCATATATTTTTAAGAACTATTACTTATCCATACATAGTTTGCAAAGCTAGAAACGTAGATATCAGGCAATTAACCAAGAGCAGCAAACTGATTATGGATTATTTGGGGCAGTAGTGTTTCTGTAAAGTTGTCAACAAATATAAAAACAAAGTACAAGAACAAACCTTGGCAGAGCTAACACACAGGTATCTTATTAGGCCACGTTAAGGCATCTGCATGTTCTGTATATCAGTTTAATGACCTGCTAACATCCAAAGTGAAGGATTTGGTATCAATAGCCTCTACTTTAAGGGATTCATGGATACTTTGACACTGGTTACTCTGTTAAATCCAAGATAGTGTGCAGACGAGGTTGACAGAATTAGCAGTAAGCAAATATTTGTTATCCTGAAATGTCCTCAGAAGCAGAAGCTAGCGTAATATCTCCATTCAGGGAAGTTTACAACTCCTTCTGGGGTTTCTTAACAGTTTTATTTTGAGAGGTCAGCGGATAAGTGGAAATGTCAGAGGCGCCGTAGTTTGGGGAGTGTTTCGTCAATCTGTCAAGTCTCGTCCATGGGGGGTGAACTGCTGAAGTTGCACAACACAGTGCCAGCAAGTGAGCCGTTGAGAAAGACAGTGAAAAGAACTCCTACACATTGAGCAGTTCACTTGAAGATGACTTATCCACAGACTTAACATTTCTACTTTATTCAAGATTCAAGGTTTTATAAAACAGTGGTATCTAAGTCACCTTTAACACTTTACACCTACTTTAACCCGTGTACAGAAACATACATTTAAAATATGTCTGGATCAGATGGAGCCACCCATTCAAGATTCAAAGCTTTATTGTAATGTGCAGATTAACTACAGCACGTGTCAAACTCAAGGCCCGGGGGCCAAATCAGGCCCTTGGTGGATTTAATTTCGGCCCGCAGGATAATTTTGAATTACTCGCCGGTATATTGCACGCACACCTTCACTCCATCCTGAGGGTCTCCTCAGCTCAGAGCCTGAGCCCAAACATTGATGACCTTGCACCCAAGATGAGATGCCAAGTATCTGAACTAGCATCACAGAGCAGCACACTGAGTTTAATGGATGTTTCCTTCCATTTTGGCCCACTGTGTATTTGAGTTTGACACCCCTGAACTACAGTGTAGAAGTCCCAGGCTCCTCCAACAGAGCAACATGAATATATATAACACATAAAGACAGATAGTGCCAGAGAATGTAATGACATGTGCAAGTAAATACAAATAAAATAGAAATAGTGCAAGAAGAGTAAATGGAATATAATATATATATCTTAATTTTAATATTAATTTGTTTTGCATTACATT
>NW_011347883.1:0-2899 GCF_000735185.1 Notothenia coriiceps
TGGGGGGGTCTGGGGGGGTCCGAAAACCCTAGGGTTAAACCCTAACATGTCACCCATTGAGCATGTTTGGGATGCTCTGGATCGGCGTATACGACAGCGTGTTCCAGTTCCTGCCAATATCCAGCAACTTGGCACAGCCATTGAAGAGGAGTGGACCCACAATCAACAACCTGATCAACTCTATGCCAAGGAGATGGGTGACATGTTAGGGTTAGGGTTTAACCCTAGGGTTGTCAGACCCCCCCAATAAAGCAAAACTGCATGTTTCAGAGTGGCCTTTTATTGTGGCCAGCCTAAGGCACACCTGTGCAATAATCATGCTGTCTAATCAGCATCTTGATATGCCACACCTGTGAGGTGGGATGGATTATCTCGGCAAAGGAGAAGTGCTCACTATCACAGATCTTTTCAGATTTGTGAACAATATTTGAGAGAAATGGTTATTTTGTGTATAAAGAAAATGGGAGCAAAAACAAAAGTGTTGCATTTATATTTTTGTTCAGTGTATATCATCCCTGTATAGTGTGTGTATTCAATCTCTGTCCTACACGGCTTGTTGGAGCTCCTGCCCCCCCCCGTGAGCCCAGTGTGCTCTGATTGGTCGGGACGTTGCGAGGCCGTTACAAGGCTCGTTGCTGCATCGCCGCAGTCAGACAGGTTTCCGGGTCGACGATACAGCGAGACACAGCGAAACTCATCCTGAGCACACACAGCCGAAGTAAAAACAATAAGTGTGGCTTGATATTGAGTAAGAGAAAGGTTTATAAACGCTGTGAGAATGGGTCTGCGGAGAGCATTTCTCCGCCATCCCAACTCGTCTGTTACCAGCGTTCAGGGAGCTCTAACCCCTCATTCACACCAACGGTGTTTCAGGGCCGGTTCGGAGCTGGAGCTTGAAAAGCACCGGGTTTTCCTGTTCACACCGCAGCGGAGCAGCCTCTTAGCTCCGGAATCCGGTTCATTTCAAGCTGATCATTGGAATTAATAAATACATTTGATTACATTCAAGACTTTGTCTCTGGGTCGTGCATTTGGGTTCATCAGTTTGTGTCGAGGTCCTGACAGTTTGTCCTAAAAATGAATGAAAAACCCAAAGTGAAGCATGTTCATCGTACATGTATACGTCAGATGTTTCCTCCTGAATCACAGCCACTAACAGAGGTCTTTACAGCAGCGTGGAAACATCCCATAATGCACTGCTCAATGACTTCATCTCCACTCCAGAAACATGAATCATGCAGATCCTCAGAGACGGAGCTCCAGCTGCTGCTAACACCACGTCATGTGATTATTATCGTATAAATAAAGATGATTTATTGTTGAGCACGATAAATAATCCCCGTTTCTGATTCCTGTGAAAGATTAGAAAAAAAGTTTAAAAACATAATTAATGCTTCAGCTGCACTGATTGATTAGCATGAGGCAGCAATTATAAGAAAACACTTGATTTAGTGCGAAATGATGTTTTGGTTTTAGTGGTTTTTAGTCACATTTATTTAGGTTTAGCTTCCAAAGTGATGTTTAATAATGTTTAAAAGATATTTGCCAGGGATTGCATATTCTAACCAAATGAAATAGAAGAATAAAAATACTTGCAAAGAATGCCAGAAAATATAATATTTCGATATTTTGTTGGACTGCGGGTTACATAAAAAAAATAGAAATGAACTTTGGAAGCAGTTTGCTACTACTTTATTTTACATTTGTTTGGCTTAAAAATACTTTGCAAGTTAAATATGAATAGCAGATTGTTTTATCCAAAGGCCTGACAGTTTCGTGCAGGATCACGCTCAAAAAGAAAGGGTATTGAAAACAATGCTTTTATGTTATGTCGGATTATCAGCCTCAGGTCAAGTCCATTAAGCTTCTCAACACTCACATGTAGCCTAATGTAACATTTAAATGTTGTTCATGAGGGTTGTGTAATAGGTCTCCATTGTCAGTAGGTGTGTATTGTGTGTGTGCAAACAGTGTATGAGTGATGATATGATAAAAACCTCTTTTGCAGGAAACAACGTCTAAGGAACCTTAATATTTAATAAACTATGAATATTTGATATCCATATAACGGGAAAAAACTCATTTAACTGATCTTTTTCATTTAAAAAAACAAAAAAAAACACAATGCTAACAGTGAGCCTCTGAATTAGCCCAGAGCGAAAAATGCTAACCTATTACTGCACCGAAAATCACTCTTAGCTCCCTTATTACTTATCTTAGCTGCACATCCAACACATCGTTTATGATCGTAAAGAAACAGAATCTAAGGGTGCCCACCTCAACACTGAAAGATACAAACTTGCGACATTATCAACAAAAACGTAGGCCTACATCAAAACATGTGGCGCTAGGTAGCCTACAACGCTAACATGGCTTACCTTGGTTTTGTCTGGTCAAAATTGGTCCTCAATGGCATTAAAACGATAACAACGATGCTGTAGTTAATCCATAGGTTAATATCCAATGTGGCTGTGTCCCCTTTGAAATGTTCTGATAATCTATAAGCAATAAAACTACAATTCCGTTTTCAAATAGTAGAGCAGGCCATTCCTACGCTCTGTAGAAGATTGAATGTGCGAAGACGCCATCTTTTTATTTTAACATGAGTGTGTGCGGGACGATTTCCCTTCGATTCTATTTGCTCTGACGGTCAGAAAGAGATGTCACATGTCAAAATCGAAGAAGGGGGGCCAGAGATAAGGAAAATCCACCCAAATGGCCCCAGAAGAGGATTTTTTTGCTAAATCTGTCTAAAAAGGTAAAATATCACTTGTTTGGCATCAATCTTGATACAGGGTACTTTGGATTCCTAAAGCTTTTAGTCTACTAACCCATCATCAAAGGTTAGTTTTCACTATAAGTACAAAATATATTTTGGACGGACACTATAATTTAAATT
>NW_011347884.1:0-49690 GCF_000735185.1 Notothenia coriiceps
GGTACGAGGTACCAATTACGCTTCCTAAGCTGTTAAATATCTTTACCCAATTTAGTTCAATGTCTGGCTACAAGATAAATTTGAATAAATCATGTCTTTTACCTCTCAATAGTGCCATGGTTGAACTAAACCTAAATACAGAATTGCAGATCGTCCAACACTTTAAGTATTTGGGAATCAATATATATATGCCTCATTAGACACAATAGTAGCAAAGAACTACAAAAGAATGTATACAACAATTAAAGATGACCTAAAAAAGTGGATTAATATAACAATTTCTTTAGCAGGACGAATTTCAATCATAAAGATGAATGTTCTACCAAGAGTCAATTTCTTAGCTAGTATGTTACCTTTATCTCAACCAGAAGGTTTTTGGGACAAACCTCAGAATAGGATTTCCAAATATATTTGGAAAAACCAATACCCAAGAATCAGATACAAAGTTTTACAATATGACAACAACAGTGGAGGCCTTAATGTTCCCAATCTCGAGCTCTATTATTATTCCTTCACGCTTCGAGCCTTGAAAAACTGGATTGATGAAAGCACCAATGTACCTTGGATTAAAATTGAAAGAAGTATAGTCTATCCTCTTAAACTTGGTGATGTCTTATTTTCTGCCATGTCGCCATATGACTGTGCAAACATTTGGACCAATTATTGGGCAAGCTGTGAAAGTGTGGAAACATGTGGAGAAATTGTGCAATTGGTCTGTAGATTGGCATAGTAACATACCATTTTTCATAACTGTTACTATGTATTGGGAAAAAAGCAATCCAATTCCCACAATGGCAAACTCGAGGAATACATTATCTTTCTGACATAACCAACGACAACGGCTTGATGTCCTTCCAAGAATTGAAAGACACGTATAATGTGCCAGGCTCTTCTTTCTTTTTCTATTTGCAACTACGTACTCCCATGCGCACATATGGAGTTCCTTGGAATCAACCTCTGCCAACACATCAATTAGTTAAGGTCATATTAAGTCCAAACAGTGTGAGCGGCACTACTTCATAAAAAACTGCAAGATAAATTAGCCGGATATATTGGCATCTCTGCAGTATGGAACGCAGATCTAAAAAATGATACGCAGACTATTGATTGGAAGAGAATATGGAATAATATCTCCTTAACATCGCGTAACCACAATCACCAATTGATACAGTATAAAATGATACACAGATATTACCTGTCAACCAGAAAATGCTGTCAATTAAGGATGATTCCAAGCTCCATATGCCTTCTCTGCGACCAAAAGACTATTGACACATGTACACATGGTTTATGAATGTACTGCAGTAAGAACGTTCTGGAAACAGGTTATTGACATTGTATCTGAGATCATTGAAGTTCACATACCCTGTCTCCCAAATATTGTATTGTTGAATGATGAAGCAATGGATATCATCCTTCCATGACCTGCTAATCTCAGAGCTGTCAATCGCTTCTGCTAATAAGGCATGGGAAAGGGATTCCCTATATATTTTCTTTCTTTGTCTTTTCTTTTTCTTTTTGTATTGTCTATATTGTCTTGTATCTGTATAAGTCCCTTTTGTGAGGGCAAAAAACAAACAAACAAAAATTTAGAAAAGAAGAAGAAGAAGAAGAAGAAGAAGAAGAAGAAGAAGAAGAAGAAGAAGAAGAAGAAGGAAGAAGAAGAAGAAGCCGACTCCGAGCTGTCCGACTTCAGGCGAGCTTTTCGAAACCTCCCCCGGCTGCGATCGGCTATTCTCGTCTCGGGGGCGTGTCGTGTAGTTCACTTCCCCGCGGTCGCTGCTCCTCCCTCATCACCAGCAGCACCATCCTCTGTAGGCTACTACGGTCGATTCATACGAGGAGGATTCATACGAGGAGACAGGCTGGGTAAGTCCCGCTGTGCCGCTTAGTACCGTCAGTAGTTTGCGTCATTCACCTAATATAACCATTAGCTTTCATCTGGGACACACAACAGCGAGCTCGGCGCGAGGAGTTTCCAAGTGACTCGGTATCGTCAAATGAGGACAGTTTAGGAGAATATGTGAATACCGACGGAATGGCAGTCAACATGCCAAATAACGAAACATTGTCACTTTTGTCGAGAGCTAAAGTAGACCGCTAGGACCGTGCCGAGCTAACGCCGAGAGAGCCTGTCCTACAGCCCGCTGCTCCCGGGCTGACCGGAGGACTGAGACCAAGCAGAGTTAAACTAAAGCAGCCACCAGAAGACAACAGCGAGTAAGTTTTCTGTTTCTGTGCTTTTCAACAGCTCACTTCCAACTAACTTTGAGATCTGTTTGTTGGTGTTACGTATGTAAATAAAACATTGACTTGTGGGAAGAGCGTTGACCAAAAGTGTAACTAAAAGTGTACAGTCATGTTTATGTAACGCATTGTAATGACGTTTTACTTCAGGATTTTCTCACACTGCCTGATAAAATGTATTTAACAGCTGTGTGGTCTACGTGTGGGTGTGTGTTTATGGGAGTGTGTTTATGTTAAGAAGCTGCTGTATACTACTGTAGAGTTGTATTGCATTGTACTATAATAGTCTTATTTGTGTCATTGAGTGTAGACAACATATTAGAAACACCCCTCCCCTCCGTATAATGCAATGCTATTAAGTCAAAGTCAACTTTATTGTCAATCTCAAAATATGTTTGTACACACAGAAAGATCGAAATTCTGTTTCCCACAGTCCCGAGGTATAACAAACACGTTAAAATACAAGAACAGCACCAGGAACTTCTGCTGCACAGAATGACCATTTAGGTTGAAGTGATGGGGTTTTAGTTAGAAGGGTGCAAAAATAATTGATTCCTTCATTAAGCAGCAACACATCTCTTAGTTCAGTTTAAACAAAAAGTGAGAAATCTAACCTTCATGTAAAAAGGATTATTTGAAGGACTATTTTGGACTACACTAGGCATAATGTACCTACTGTAATGAACTCCTAACTGAGTGTAAATATAGTCTATTGATGGTGGTCCCACATGATTTAGATGCCTATCTGAGATGAATAATTTCCCAAGCCACACTGGTTCATTCACTTCAGAGCAGTCATGTCCAGTTCAAGCTTCATAATGTTGGTTCTTTTTTGAGGAAAGCAATGTTTGAGCAATGCTTGAGTCATCTCCAACCAATAGTACTAATATGGATTTGTCCATTGGCTGATGCCCTGTTGAAGGGGGCCAAGGGAGCAGATACAGATTGAACTCAGCATCAATCATAACAAGACTATACTTAGTAGTGTATCTATTTAGGGTTAGACATGCTGTAAATAGTGTACTGTTGGGTACATGTTTTTCTGGGGTTTCTTTTAGGTTTGATATCTTTTTTCTGGCAGTGTTGATTCATCAGACTACTTGAAGAATGCAATTAGTAAGACATGTAGACAGTAAAGGGGGAAAGTATGTACTTTTGTTGCATGTTTTATTCAGGTCACACACCGAGGTCTGCACTGTCGGCTTCTGAAAATGGAGAAAAAACAAGTTGGCTAGTTTAAAATAGGTCGCGGAGCAATGGCAAATTTACAGCTGCACATTTTTTCCCGTCACATTCTGCCAAAATGACCTTCAGTGCAATTTTTGGATTACTGGATCTCAAAAGAATTGGCAGTTAGATATGAACCTACAGTAAATGAATGAAAACATCCCACACTGAGGCGTGGTTTAGGGTGATTCGCCCGGTGTTTCCCAGAACCTTGATTCATTTAGGTATTGATTCTGCTGCTTAAGGAAGAACTGACTTTACTTTTACGGCATGACTAAAAATCCTTGCCAAAACATTCAACAGTTAGAAATGGCCGTTTACAATGTTGGCCATCTGCTTTACTTTTGCAGCCATTCACGTTTTGTTTGAACCTGTTTAACCTATTTGTTGTTTCCTGTAATAAATACATTGGTATCTGGCTTGATGATTGCCTCTCTTTTAAACTTCAGGTAGATAATCTGCTTAGAAAGCTGAGGGTGAAGCTAGGTTTCTTTTTCAGAACAAGTCTGTTTCTCACTTTGAGGCTAGGAAAAAGGCTAGTCACTGTGACCTTTTTACCTGTGCTGGACTATGGTGATCTGATCTATATGAATGCACCTGCCCATTAGCTGCAAAAGTTAGATGCCGCCTATCACAGTGCACTAAGATTAGTTACTAACTGTAAAGTATTAACTCATCACTGTACCCTGTATGCCAGGGCAGGTCTGCCTTCACTTACTGTACGGAGGCTCAGTCATTGGTACATGTTCATTTATAAAGCCATGTTGGGTAAACTCCCATCTTACTCTCTGATCACACAGACAGTTGCAGGTAGCTATTGCCTGAGATCACATGATGTGGTTTTGTTACATGTGCCAAGTGCTAGGACTGACTTAGGTATGAAAGCTTTTATGTGCGCATCTCTTGCTTGGAACAGTCTTCAAAAATATTTGAAACTGAGAAAATTGGTGCCACTGCCTGTTTTTAAAGCTCGGATAGGTGGTAATTGATACTGTTGGTACTTGTCAATGTCTCTAGGTATGTAAATGTAGCCCTGTTAATACGATGTCCGTATCTGTTGTTTATGTTCATGTTGTAACCTACTTGCTGCCATGTTGGACAGGTCTCCCTTGAAAAAGAGATCGATGATCTCGATGGGACCACCTGGTTAAATAAAGGTTTAAAAAAATAAAAAAATAGTTGGACGTATTTTTGAACCCAAAAATAATTCCATAATGCAGTTGTATTTGAAAGCGTTTAAACACAGTGTCCTTTAACATAGCAAAAGCCAGCAAAAAATAAATCACATCGTTACAGTACAGAGAAGGAAATGCCTATGTGTTCACCACCTTAATTACATTACCTTAATCTGTGGTCTGTTCTGTACATTTTGTTGATGATAAAAACATTCTTTCATTTCTTTCTTTTGGCTCAAAATTATTTTCCCCCAGTAAAACCTTTGTATTTCAGCTTTGATATCAGGACATATCATATACTTTTTACTTTTAGAGATAGGGTTAAGGCTCTGTTGAAATGTGCATAACTTTAAAAAAAGAGATGACCTAAACTCCTTCTGTGTGGAGTTTGTCAGTCAAATTACTTGCATTACTTGCGCTGAAAAAAAAGCATATGGCATAAGCTTTCGTCATGAAAAAGAAAACTGTAAGAGCGTGTTGTGTTTTTAAATTGAAGAACAAAGAGTGCAGAGCAATGATACATAGTGTATGTAAAAAATGGCTGCCCTTCTGCAGTAGGAAGTAAAACCAAAAGAAAATGCAATTCATTTCCAAGACCAATGTGTTTATTTCAAAACATCATATAGAGAGTAGGTTCACTGCCTGGCTTTGTTTTGAAGACACTTTTGAGGAAGTGTTAACCCACTGAAACAAATGCAGCGTTGCGTAAGTGTGGGAAGTGAGTGAGCAGTAACGCAAAGGTTCACTTAAGGTCATCAGGGCACTAGATACTTGTTGTTCTGTTTGCAGTGAAGATTGCATCCAACAGTGTTTTGGCAGACTTTTCCAGACTTTATCCTCATTTGATCCATTTCCAGTTTTAACATGTGGGAAACCATTTTAAGAGAGTCTTGTATCTTGTAAAAAGAAAGTGGAGATCACAAGAGATCATTTGAATGAATGAAAACTTCCCCCTAGGACATTTTCTTTGAAAAGTGAGTCAAAAAGAATTGTAAAACAGCATCAACAACTTTACACTGTAGTACAGTAGTCTAAAATGACATTAAAAAGTAGTTTAAAAAAGTTGCCACATTTAGACCAAAATAAATGTTTTATAAAACAATATCAGCGTAGTCCAAAACTTAAAGTTCAAACATAGCACTAGTGTAAGCAATCCATATACGTTCGATTTTAATAACACTGCCACCAAGGTACTTATACACCTCTTCACTTTTAATAGTTTTGCTATTTAAAATAATTACAGCTGACAGAGGGACGTTTCTCCATCTAAAATCTAAATACATTTATTTGTTCAACAATATGTCTAAACACTAGATGTGGAAATGTCTAATCTCAGCTCTAAATATAATGTTTCTTTGGTTAAAAGGCCTATAAAAACCACATAATCTTCTTATATTATCAATGTACAATTGTCCTGATGGACACAAGACACAAGAGTGCTGATGACAGATAACGGTCCTCCATGGAAATGGACATTCTGTCGCCTGTAAGGAACGTGTTAATATTTTATGAGGTATAAACACATGCTTGCCAGCTTCACTGTCAGATGAGAAATCTGCAGACAATATGCACATTTGAGAGGAAGTTGTTTGTAAACTCGGTTCTGATGTGCTGCAACCTTCACACCCATCTTTGCCGGATGCATATTAAAAAGTATCCATCTGATCTTTGCTTTCAAACTTTGAGTTATATACAATAAAACCCTCAAAATATTTCTATATATATAATAATATATACATATAAGCTATTGGTCTGGCAAATAAATACATATTGATTATTTTCCCCATGATTTTTGATTTATTTGTGATCCCATTGAAAAGTGATTAGTGAATTTAGTGTTTAACTAATCGCAACACTTCAATGGTGTATTCCCATCCATTTTATAAGCACCAGTGGATTGCCTAGCTATTATCCTGGAGTACTGTAGGTGTGCCATTTTCTCTCCAGTCCCTTTTTATGCTCAGGGTACGTGGTTGGTAACTAATCAAGACATGACAAAGTATGACTTGAGTTGACAAACAGGTTTGTGCAACTAGATTTTCACTGTTCGTAAACACAAAATCTATCCAGGCTATGACTGGTGGTGTCACAAAGCAAAAAACTCCACCTGCCATCCATAGTCCTCAAAAAACAGTTTGGGCATTTAACTTTCAACTAGTGCCACAGTCAAACAAGTTCTGCATGGCAACAGTAGGTGCTCAATACTGCTTCTAGGAAAGACAGAAGCATCATCGTGAAAGTACTCTGTTTTCTGCATATTGGCGGTGTTGCGTATACACATTTCACAAAAACTGCTCAGACTTCTGTTACACCACAATCATGTCTTGCAAGTGTATTTCAGGGTTTTCCCCATTTCTTAGTTTGGACTGGTTCCTGAGCTAAGCTGTTGCGATGTTTGAGTGCTTAACATGAAAAAAGAGTATTCAAGCTTTCTAGTCATTTAAAGAACTTTTGGCACCAGTTATAGCTGTGTCTCTGTGGATTTCGTTTGTACATCTGGAAACATTTTTACATTTTTTGTTGAACAAGGACCACACAGCACAATGGCTTGGCCTTTGGTTGGAAACCAATAATTGGTTCCCTTTGAGAATTGCTTCCTAGTTGTCTATTTTCTTTGAAATCGCATGTCTCTGTGATGATCAATTCCTGTTATCGGTGCTTAGGGAAAGTTGCACATTCAAAATGACTTGGCGACATAAGCATTATCAGGTTTTAGTTGTTTTTTGGGCTTAGACCATGGTTCATGGTCAAAAGCATGATGCAAAATAACCTGTGGCTTCAACATTAGTTTGAAACTGCTTAAGTAGGCCATTGTTTTCATCCAAACTTTAAGATCCCAGCAGACGATTTGTTACTATGAAATGTCCAAATGCCAATCTAAGTCGTGGCCGCAGCGGCCAGCATGCAGAGTGGCCATTAGGGGCAACATGTGTCTGCGCCGATAGCTCTGACCTCAACAAGCACAGAGGCAGAGATAAGACGCAGCAAGGGGCTGGAAAGAATTCTCTTCCTGTCTGCCACATGATAAACGTTTAGGGTGTGTAAACACACTGAACAAACCGAGAGAGCTGTGTTTTCCTGAATTAAAAAATGCTTGGCATAAATATTTGTCTGGCCTCCTCACCTGCTGATCGCTTTGGAACCAAAACAATACGTTGCATAATTCTCCACTTACTTTTTCCATTTGATTTTGCTCCAGCTTCTGTGCTGTTTCTTGGAGAACATACATATGCATTTGCAAATAGAGAACGAATCATACGTTTTTCCATGTGCAAAAATGATTAAGTACATTTTTACATACAGTGAAAATGCATAATAGGTCAGAACTGCTGAGAGTGGTCCAGGGATTTCTGCATGGTAAGTGAGTAAGTGGTTGAGATTGTATTCATTTATGTCTGAATAGAGGGACATACAGTAATAGCCTCTCAGACATCTGAATCAGACACTGTTCAAAATGGCTGTGGTCTAGAAAATCTCATTCAAAAGTTAAGTTCAAAATAAAGTGAACAGACCAGGAATAAATGCGTTTGCCTTAGGGTTGCATTTGAGAGCTTGTTTGCGACGGTATATGAACTATATGTAAAAATATCCACCGCCATTTTTTTTCATTCCACTCAACATAATTAATTATGTTTTAGAAACCTTTAATTCAGTAACGAGCATACACAAGAAGACCAATATAAGTGATAGATGAAGATAATGTGATCAAGAAACATAATTCCATCCTGTGATTTGATAATGACTTTTGAACCTTACCTTTTTGAGTGAGTTTGATATTACAATTGAGTAATGTTAGTGTGGCTGACGTATTTACATTAGTCATTATTCTGAGTGGCACAAAGTGACAGGAGTAGGTTTGATGTAAAGATATATCAGCGACTTATAAATGATTCTGCTATCAAACGTTTTTTAGACCCTCTGAATTAAATAATACATTTTTTCTCAGACTCTTTATTCGTCATAGAGGAAGCTAGCTCTCGTCAGCTCCGTGGCTCTATAGATGGCAAAGTTAAAGTAAACAATCGGCCGACTGCTTTGGTCAGTAATATAATATCCCAACAACTAATGGCTTGTTAACTGAGAAGTGGTTTTTGGTTCACTGTCTGGTGATTTCTTGATTTTTCCTCTAGCAACTCGAGGGATAAAGAAGCTGAATATCACAAACATGAGGTGCATGTTTGTGATATCGAGTGCGAATTTTCCTCTATTATTGGATGTACTGCCCTAAAATGTGGTTCAGAACTTCATGTTCTACCTAGGAGGAACTGTAATAAACGTGTTCCTCTCACTTTTGACCTTGCTTTCAAATTCTTATTTTTCCAATACTTCTGTTTATACCCAACAACACACACACCTGCAAAACCAAAGATATTCCCAACAGCCTCGGATGTACTTTATGTTTAATATTGGCATGCTTACCCCCTAAACTAGGATGTTGGACATGATTTAACCTACCTGTGCTTTCTCTCTGTCTCATCCCTTTGTTCCCTGACAGGTGGATGTTTGTTTTTTGCACCACAAGGCCTGTATCCTGCTGACAGACATGGATCCACCCATCTCTGGTCCCACAGCACATCTCAATGGCCACCTCCCTGAACTCGAGCCAGCCGCTGGACTCGACCCCAAGCCGGAAACGGATGCCACCTGCCTCACTGTCAACCTTTACTACCTGGGGAAAGATGGAGGAGGGGGCGGTTCAGCAAAGGGATCGGAAAGCGCTCTCACGTTCCCACCTGGAGAGTACGTAGCAGAGGAACTGTGCATCAGGGCGGCGAAAGCATGTGGTGAGTCACAAAAGGATTTCAGACGTAATGTCAGCCCACAGAATATATAGAATACAGTTTATGCACGGTAACTTTATTTGTTAAAGGTCCCATGTCATAGCCATTTCTACTGATCATAATTCCATTGTTGAGGTCTACTAGAATAGATTTACATTGTGCAATTTTCCAAACTCACATTGGTTTCTCATACAGCATCTCTGTAAAGTGTGTGTATTCACTCTAACCAATCAGAGCACACTGGGCTCACTGGGAGGGGGGGGCGGCAGGAGCTCCAACAAGCCGTGTAGGACAGAGAGTGAATACACACACTTTACAGAGATGCTGTATGAGAAACCAATGTGAGTTTGGAAAATTGCACAATGTAAATCTATTCTAGTAGACCTCAACAATGGANGCTTTGTGGCAAGATCAGTTGGCCTAAGTTGACCTACAGAATCATGTGATCTCTTGCGCACCCTAGCCTACCTGCACATTGTTTCTCCATCCAATTGGCAGGGACAGGGATATGGTTTTTGTCTGCATATTCAAATGCCAGTTCACGGCACTTAACTGGAGCAAGGCCATGGAACTGGTCAGCCAGTTGTTTTAAATGTTGGGCAAGCTCCTCCTCCATCTCATCTGTCAGTATTCTTTTTGCCTCAGCTACTGCACCCCAGGCTACTGATTTAACTCTCCCTTTCTCTATTTTCTTAATGAATCTTTGGAGGGTTGTCTTGTCGATATTTCTTTCCTTTCCTGCTTGTCTTAAGGACTTCTTTCCTTGCATGACCTCTGCAGCTGCACTCTCCATCTCTGTGAGGGGTGTTTGGCCCCAAGCTGTCTTCCTGATGTATCGTCTTGGCATGATGACTTTTCTACAATGTTTATGACATTAAAATTAAAACATATGTATTGTAATATTAGACTAAAATATATATAAGACTAAACTTAACTTGTGCTTCATGTCGGGGTAAAGTGAGTCAGCGTCTCACTTTACCCCACAGCATCTGTCTCACTTTACCCCACAGCCACCATTTTAGAAAAAACAACATCTCTAGGCAATTCAGGCTAATCTTTAACTAGCATCAATCACATGGTTTTATATGTTGGAAGTTCATCAACATGTATGATATAAGTTTTTCAACCTGAATCAATTTGCTTTGATACTACAGTTGATTACGTTCGCAGTAAGAACATTTACTTTTACATGCAACAAACACATTTTTGTGAAAAAAAATACTTACCACAGAACCAGCACCAACTTCTCCTTCATGACAAGTGGGGGGTGGGAGGGGCTTGAAAACATTATGGTCACATGACCGCAAATTTGTTTCTTTGCCTAGTTACAGCGGGTGTCTCACATTACCCGGTGTCCCACATTACCCCGCTCTCCCCTACTATTACATAATACTAGCATTTCACTCACCAAGAAAACTGGAGAAGATACTTCTCGGACGGTCAATTGGTACAATCACCTACACCTTTTGTCTGATATTTGTTAGAAAATCACCCCAAAGGCACTGGGCTGAGAAGACATGTTCAGAAACTCCAAATAGCTAGGGCTAGCATAGCAGAAAGCTAATGCATAACAGTGCGGCCGGCACCTGTCCTTCAAAACGGCCACACCCTTATTTAAGCATAATGGTTTAGCCTGAATATAACTTTAACGGATTAGTTATAATGTTATATTTTTAAAAAGCACCCACAAATCCAGGCTGTAAACTGTATCTGTTAACTTCTGTTGTAAAGTAGGGCATTTAACATTGAGGTCTATAAAGATTGCTGAGTGGCCACTCGATGAACTGCGGTTCATTGCTCTGGGGTTTGCTGCTTGATGCCTGCACCTGTTTATGTGGCCGTGTAAAAATAACATCAGATTGGAGATAACCTATATCTTCTGCAAGGGCGTATTTCATTTGGTCATGGACTGTTCATTTTTTTAACCTTGTCATCCTCTGCTAAGCCTTTTATCTTATACCAGTAACATAAACTCAAACACAAGAAATATCCATTCTGTCACATAGTAAGTCTTTAGCAGTTTGTCCTTGTCAATTAATAAGGACAAATAAACGTTGTACAGAAATATGTTGATGAGAAACACAATTATGAATAAGTATCAATGTTGCAGCTTTAGGGGATAACCAGTGCAATAGAATCAGGGTAAAAATGAGTCACACTTGCTTAATACATTATGAAAACATGCTGACTGAAGCGCAATTACTCATTAGTGTTTGAGGTGAGGCGAGATGATCCAATTCCTGCAGAGCGTATAGAAATAAAAGAAAAAGCTTTTTGAACATCTAATGTTACTGGAATCAGTGAGCTCTCTTGCCAGGAATACTCTTAAAGTCACTTCCCTTTTCACATACAGACCGTAGAAACTGTTCCCGCTTTGCTTGCAGTCAACCAATGACCCTAATAATAACCTTTCTTTTTTTCGTGTACTGTGAAATGAACAGAAACAGAAACAACTGCAAATCACTTATTAAGTTTCAGGTCGGTTACAGAGAGTTGGATGGTGTTGCTGAAACCATTTTCAGGATTTCAGAGATGACTTGAATTTTACCACGTTTCTGTAATGTATGCAATTAAAAAACAAAATGTAGATAATACAAAAGTAGAATTTATTGCGTAACCGTACATAAATTGAATTCAAAATGTTTTGTAGCATATAAGGGCTCGTAGAAAATCTAATCATACATTCACAAAACTAGTAACATCATACAAATATTTATAGAAAAAGTGCATATTGTCTTTGTTTTTGCACAAACGTCTGTGCCCTAAGAACGTCCTACTTTGTTTTGGATTTGCAGTGTACGTCCTGTCACAACTGTGTCATTGAGTATTGGACATTGTCCAGGGCAGGAAGTGATCAGCACCCTGCATCCTTCTCTTTCCATTAGAAAATTCCTCACAGACTCGTCAAAAAAATGGTTCCCTTCTCGGTACCCATCCAACACCAGCAGAGCCTCACTGGTTAAAAAAGTCCTCAACTCATCCCCTGTCTTTTGCATGAGAGAAAGTTGCATCTTTATTTCCTGAAACAAGTCGCCCTTCACTCTGCTGCAGTCGACGGTGAAAAGAAATCGAACAGTGCTGAGATTGAGAAGTTTAGAGACGGCATGTGTGGGATCCTCAGTCCAAGAAGAAACCAGGATGTTGGCTGTCATCTTCCCGCTTCCTGGGGGTCCCTCGAGGAAAACTACTTCTCCAGCCTCTGGGAGTAAAGCTTGAAGACTCACAGGCTGGCCCTCACTGAAAACAAGAAGAGGTCATGTAAGCTACATAGCTCTGAACAAATATTAAAACCATAGCCTTCAGCTGTGTCAACCAAATACATCCACGGACTTGCTTTCAATGTTTAAGGCTCGTCACATCAGCATTTACAACAACAACAATCAGTAAATGCTAATTATGGATTTCCTCGACAGGGTTATCTTTGTAAGTTTTGTAAGTGAATGTATGTCAATTGTACACGATGATGGCAGTCCCTAATATAGGAAACTATAGTAATTTAGCGTCTTGAACCATCTGTCTTTATTTAACCCTGCTATAAACTGCCCTTCCAAGCTAGCTAGTTGAAGGTAAATAGACTAGGGGGGTCACTAAAACTTTTTTCAATGTTATGAAATAAAATGAAAAGTGAATTGTTCCTACTACTGAAAATAAGATCATAGAAGTGTGGTGTCCTTGTAATGAATGTGAAAATGTGTGACTCACTTGTTTTGCAGCCTGTAAGGCAGCTCCTCCGCAGCGAAAGCTTCGCAGTGGGGTCTCACCTCGGTGCTGAGCGGAAAGTTGGAATAATGGTCTTTCAGAAACGCCCCCAGATGTTCCTCCATGCAGCCTACAGACAAAGAAACAGACCTGATCATTATCATATCAATGTAATTCCATTAAAATAAGGCAAATAGTGTGAACAAAGCTTCTAGTTTTTTTAAACAACATTTTTGTAAAGTAATTGTATACATAAACTGAAAATATTAAATAGGGAGACACCTTACCTTCATTAAAAATAGTTATCTCTTCATCGTTGCCTTTGTTTTTTGCTGAACCTGATGGAAAGGAACAGCATTGTTAGAAACACTAATTCAAACAGTGTGATCTTCATTAAATAGTTAATTATTTCATCATAGCTAGAAGTGACTCTACAATTGTGGTTGTGTAAATCCACTCAGATTCACCTTAATGCAGATTAAAATCAATTGCATCTAAGAAAACTATTTGTAAATGTACAACTCATGAAAGCAGAACTTTCCACTTCTTTAATCAAGATATTCTTAAGTCCATGTAATGAAATCAGCTTTCACACACGGTTGACACTTTTCATTTATGGAATAGCTGTGTTTCAGTCCAGACACCTTCATTGAGTATTTCACATGTACAACTTTAACACTCGCTTATTTTATGACTGTAGGTGTTTTTCATTTGTAACTTATGAGAAGTGCTTTGAGTTTGAACTCTTCTTGCAAAAGCACAGTTCATGTTTGCTCACTTACTTGGTGAGATTAGGGTAAATCAATATGATTAAATACATACAAAAGTTGACTTATTTGTAACTTGTTCAGCTTTGTTCGTACTCACAGGCATCAACAGAAACGGATTTGCCTCGACCGTCAACAAAAAGGTTCCTGGTGCTATGACCTCTGCAACCTATGGAGAAGAAAACCTTATTAATTGACTGTGTTGCTCCAGCATGTGTGTATGTAAGGTTGGCATTTTTATAAAGCTGACTACATAAAAGTAGTTTCAATAATGCAGCTTAGTAAAAATATACCAAATATATTTGTTTAAAAATCATCAACTTAGCCGTCTTTATGATTGACATTGGAAATATTTAGTTGCATAACGTCAAATTTGTTTTACATTTCTCTTAAAACAAAAATCATAGGTATTTGGACCCTAGGCTGAAGTTTATCTTCTTATCATGTTACACATTCACATGAATATAGCAACCTGTAGTAAGTCCATTATTGAAATGACGTATGTGTTTATTTGGGGGAATACTACCGACAAGCCATGCTGAAAAACCACCCACACATTAACTAATGGCCTCAAATTTCCCTGTTGAGCAACCAAGACCAACATGGGTGTTTCCAAAATTAGTACCTGTCATGTGCACAGAGGACATGAATGACCAGCATGCTGGCAAAATTCCCTCCAGATGAAGGTGACCTAGCTAAAGCGTATGTCTAGATTATATCAGTTTACACAAATACTTCCTCTTCTTTGTGCCAAAACTGAAACTGACTCAGCATATATACAGTACAGTTAGCGTTGTCTTTCCAGTTATAAAAGACATCGTTTTTTACTGGCAGTAAACAATTGGTTGTATTAAAAGTCCCTTAGGCCACTCTGAGTTTGACATAATAATGTAACACTTTGAATGCTGACTAATGATTTTGGCACTACTGTAAATTGTTTGAGGTGAGATTAAAGAAATATTTTTTGGCTTCACAATAAGGTTCTGCTTAAAATGTGGATAATGTGCTTTACACATGAAGAATTGAGTGATTGCTTTACCTTTTTGTCGTCGGTAGAAGAGCATTGCAACAATAATGGCAACCATTATCACACCTATGCTCAGAACAACGATGAGAGCATCATTTTTCTTCTGAGGAACAGGGATTTCATCTGTGCAGAGAGTGAAGAATGATGAGGGTTCAAATGTGCAACAAAGCATTCATATTCAGCAGTGCAATGACACTTGACATGTTTATATTTGAATTGTTATTCCCACGATTACAAAATGTTTGACCACCTTGGAAATAACCAAATATACCAAAGACAAAAATGTTGCTCACTTCCTCTTTGTGGTAAACAACAACAACAAAAAACTGCAGCAATTAGAGATGCTTCAGCTTGCGTACTCGTTTTGTGATGAGCTGCCCTGATCTTTTATTACTTTTCTCGTTTTTGTAGACCTTTTTTCTTTTTTTTTTGCAATTAAAAAAACCCTTATACTTTCTTATTTTCAGTTTGTCAAGTTTAAGCATCTAGAAGAGACAATAACCATTCGCCCACATATAGGCAGAAGCATGACCACAAACACACACACACACACACACACAATTTCTGAATCAAAGCTCGAACCCAGACACTACCCACATCAGCTTCACTGGAAAAGCCGGGTAAAATCTTATGACTATTGTAATGCTTGTATTTCTCCTTTTGTCATCATCACATTGTGTTGACAGCAGATATCTAGATGAAAAGAGACTGAACATAACAGGAAACAGCAGTAGGCGGTGATAGGTAGGCACATGATGATATTATATTTCCTGTTTTTAGATGAGAATATTCAAAAAGTTGACTTGAGTCAATGTACACATTATCTGTTTGCTTGCTTCTCATTTGATTCTTTATCTTTTGTGAAATTGTTGGGCGGCAAACAAGCTGAAAATAAATAAGGTAGGAAAGATAGAGGAAAGTTCACTGGCCAGACTTGACCTGCAGATGTTGCAATATACTGTAAGAGTCAACCTATAACAACCCTGTGTGCTTTCAGGTTATATCCATTCAATTGATAGAGTCCTGTGTGATAAGAAAGCCTTGGAAAGGAAACCAAAATGTACCTGGAATTTTAAATGTTGCGGAGGAGCCATCTTTTGTAAAGATACACGTGTAGTTGTTTTTGGCCGACGATCCGACGCGTATCTGACTGGTGACTTTGACAAGCTGCCGTGGAGTTGTCACGGCAGTGGTATTCGAATTGAGTGTCTTCAGGTGTCCATCCTGCCACATAACAGGAGACTCCGGGTATCCCTCAGACTGGCAAGAAAGCAGCAGCTCATCCCCCCCTGCAGCCTTCTCAATGTGTTTAGTCACTGATTTATAAGGTGCTAGGGAAGAATCAGATAGAAAGAACATATTCTTAACAATGTGATCATAAAGGCTTACATGATAAGGGAAATATCTTGTCGAAAGAAATTGAGCCAAAATCATTCTTTACCAAATTGAGTAATGTTCTGCTTAGTTTCATTTTCATTTTGCTCAGAAATGACCCTAGGCTATTCAAAAAAAGCATGACTCTTCCCAGAACAAAGCCCATTAGGATTTTGCAATAAAAAGTAACACTGTTAGACTTACCGACAACAGATAACGTTGTGGTTTTATAATCAGCTCCTTCTTCTGTTTCCACCAAACACTGGTACGTCCCAGAGTCATTGATCCTGAGTCTGGAGATCTGAAAAGAGACAAAATTAGAAAGTTGATACCTTGGATTTGTTTATGTCCATAAAACACATATTCCCTTATTAAATAAGCAGTAATTATAGCCTGCCTGGGAATTTGAACATCAGTAATTCCCGATAGGAGTAAATTATTCAGTGGAAATTTGACTGGAAATAACCTCGCCTACTCAGATTCTATGTAATTCTAGGAAAGTGACTCCCATTATTCACCTTTAGTTTGGACCAGCCGTCCCGCAGCTCATCAGTGAGAAGCATCACTCGGCCACGGTAATCAGGATCCCGGGATGCCAAGTTCTCCTTCCTGTTATCCATACGGTACACGTCCCGGACCAAGGTGGAGGTGAACCAGTGCCACGTCACCTTCAGGTCAGCTTGAGGGTTTGATAGTTGAGGCTGAAACCTGCAGCCCATCACAACATCTTCTCCAAACTTTGAGTCATACACGGTTCGCTCTGCCTCAACAGTGAACAACACTGCAGGGAAATAATACATAATAAAGTCAGACATCATCAATATGCTAAACAGCCCTGGAGCAATATACAACATTGACTTAATGGAAATGTTTAATGGAAATGCAATTGGTCCTGTGTGTGCTCTTGTTTATTCATACACTTTTTTACTACATACCTGAGAGGGATGGTTGAAACATGACATTCAAAACTACAATAACAGCCCAATCCATTGAGTCCTAAGGAAGAAACAAAAGGGGATTTACAGATGTTGAAATATTTAGCTAACTGTCTAGCTGATAAAGCTGAGTCATTTTACTAGAGAAGGCAAGATGTGAATTCCACCGTAACTAGATTGATCTAGTATTAATATGCTGACACACACACACACACACACACACACACACACACACACACACACACACACACACACACACACACACACACACACACACACACACACACACACACACACACACACACACACACACACACACACACACACACACACACACACACACACACACACACACACACACACCACACACACACACACACACACTCAAAATCACATGTTGGTCACATACATTTTATTCCTAACACCAGCATGACTCAGCTCTGAAAATCCAGTAACTTCCCTGTTGGATGAGTCATGACAGGGAAGGAAAAAAAAGATGCTGGATGCTGTGACACACACACAAACACACACACACACACACACACACACACACACACACACACACACACACACACACACACACAGTAAACAATGCTAGTCATGCTTCAGTGGAAAATATTCAGCCAGACAATTCTATAAATAAATCACTACGTTGTCTTAAATAAACATGATTGTACACTTCAGTCATCATGATAAAACCCTACCGACAAATTAAGACACTTTTTATTTACACAGCACATTATCTTGTGTGAAAAGCACATACACACGTGATTTTCTGTGCAGATTTCCTTTGAAATGAGAATGTCAACAGCATTTCCGCAGAACTTGTATGACTTTGAATTTGGGAGAGCTGACAATGAGTATTGAGCTTTGTCAAATGCTTTGGTTCACAAAAGGCATCATTTAAATAAAGTAAATTAAAAGTAGGTGTTAGGACCTTAACATATTTAGCCTGCAACAGTTCATACAACTGTATTGGTATTCAAGCTACAAAGCTAGACATAAAGGTGATAAATGTCCAATACAAAAATATATAATATTGGAAATAAGGAAAGTTAATGCATAAACATCAGCCATAAAAGTATAGGCTACTACATAAAATAATAACAATACAAATAATAATGATAATATACGATTAGAAGTTGTGCAACCCCAACTACTGTTCATCTGTTAGCTGTTGTTATAGGTCAATGATATTGTCTTACCTGCTGGTCATATATCAGAAAATGTTGGTGGCGTTTTCATCAAGTGCTCCCTTCTTCTGCAGTCTGCTCCGATGCTGCTACTCATATCAAGGCAAGAGGGAAATCCCAACTCGAAAACACACCCACACACACTTTACTGTCACGCGGCTCGAAATTGTATCGATCGGAAATTCAATGCGTAATGTACTATGGTAATATACCGTATTTACGGCCCCATGTGGTGAATAGGCTGTAAAACACATCATAAAACCTTTTACATTCAAATAATACGGACCGCGACTAGGAGACATAGTACCAATGAACACGGAAGTAGACCACAGTAAGAACAATCTTATGTTACACTGGCTTTACCTCAAAAGTCATAAAATGGGGACATAAAGTAAGTAACCCTCAGCCGTAAAATATGTATTGGGAAATACTTGTCTGTACACAGTATCCAGGTACATTTATACATTTGAATGTAGTATATTACTTAAAGCCCCAAAACTACAAATACTCATTATGCAGCAGAATCTGAATCTGAATTACATTGTTGAAAATGTTATTACTTAATGAAAAGATGAAGCAAATTATATTTGCTTTAAAGCCTGCTAGGAATTTTTACTACAAAAATGTCCCCATATTACTATAAATAAATAACAATGGCTGTTAAATGGATTTAATTAGGAATACAAGTAAAATATTTCCCTCTGAAATGTGGCAAAGTAGAAGTGTAAAGTAGCAGAACATTTTGATAATTAAGTAAAGTAAAATCACTGCTTAAGAACTTGAGTTGGTGTTATTTTCTTTCCATCTCTGAACACCATGAGTATTACTTTCACACAGGCTTTCACAAAGGTCTTTTGGAAAGATGGAAATTAGAGTGTAAAAAAAGTTTTGTATACAGTTGTTTTGTTACATTGAAATGTTTCTCATGACTAGGCAACCCCTTGGGAAATCCTAAATAGTTTAGGACTTTACTACCCAGATCACTCATGTACAATACCACTGCATTGTCCTTGCAGGAAGGGTTTTTGATACAGATCTTGTGTAAATAGGTTTTATTCCCCGGTGATATCCAATTGGTTAATGTCTTATTAAAACATTGCTACAGCATTCGGTATGACACTAATGTATGGTACTGTAAGTGTGTAACCAGGATGTAAAAAAAATTATTGCAAAAGTCAAATAGAGGTGTAGTTGAATACATTATGCATTAGTTTGTATTGGTTGATCATTATTGTTACCTTTAAGTTATACTTGTTGAAGTATGGCTCAACAATTTTAATACATTATGCAACTCTGACCTAAATCAACAGTAGAAAAGGGGAAAATACTTGATGGACACAGTAATCAGAATCAGAACGAGTAGTCCTTTATTCGTCCCACAGCAGGGACATGTACAATGTTACAGCAAAGGGACAGTCACAAAAGGCAAAAAGTAAAACAATTATTTGTGTTGAGTTAATAGTGCACCTGGGGGGATGGAATATCAGGTGTTATTTGTCCAGCAAGGTGGAAGTTGGGCAGGAGTCCCCCATGCTTTTTGTAATGCATTAATGAGAACATATAGCTTGGTTCGATATGGTTCAGTGCAGAATGAAGATTTTCACTTTTACTTTTTAAACAAAAAGCAGCTTGGGATGCTAACTCTCTCACAGTGTTATTGTAGTATACTCCCACTTTGGGCCCCGGTCGTGCAAAGTCCAAAGTATCCACTGTAGTGCCGAGAGACGGGAGTCGGAGGCGGTGCATCGAAGGTACAACCACTACACCACTCAACTTCTGTTTGGTGCATAGACTGTATTTATAAAGGTTTGGTGCTACGACTGTAACAAAAAACATCTACATTTAGACAAGATGTACACCCACAAACACCAAGAGAGGGCGCCATTTAATTGTTTATGTGAAACTAGCCTTCAACCACGGACTGCAAAGTGCCTTGGACAAGCACTGACTAAACCTATTAAACACAAATAAGCAGTGTGTAAAAAAATGTGAGGGTGTACTGTTATCATAATGTTTTGTCATTTGGAAAGCATCATCCTTGTTTATGTAAGAACCGCAGAACGTGCTGTTTTGCTTTTATTTGTATGTTGGAAGTTTAACCGGAAGTACCATGTTTGTTTATTGTCACTGATGGTACTTTAGGTTACAGGTAGATCAGAAGTTAGCAGTTTTTGAGTTCATGCGGCACACTTTTTGTTTGTTGACAATTCTCGTCACTCCTGTTTTTGTGACGAGTGTCATTACTGTCTAGGTAAGTACAACTCAAATTGTTAGTCAATCTAGATAGCGTTAGCACTCAAGGTTAATCATATCGGGTGAAGCATGGGGAGCTACTTTATGTTTTACTATTAGCTCATGACGTTTGCCAAATTAATGAACAAGAGAGCCCAAACATCACAGAAACAAACGACAAGTCGTCTGCTAACTTTAAGCAATGCTAGCACCTAGCATTAGCAACAAGTATACGTTATTAGCATCAAGTTATTAAACAGGAACTGTGAAATGAAGGACGAGTGAGCTGACGTTACTGAGTTAGGCAGCCTGACAGCTCTAAGTTAAGCTACAGGAAAGTGAAACCATGACGGTGACATTAAGTAAAATGTTAAAGTAAATGCAGTTTTAACGTTTGTTTGTACCTCTAATAGTAGTTGTGTTAGTTTGGTAACGTTTGGGTGCTGCATACATTTGACTATCTGTGTTTTTTGGCCAGCAGTTACAGCGCCACCATGGGGTTTCTACTGTCTAAATCCATGGATGCAAACTTTAAAAAGCAGCAAGAATTTATGCTCCACAATGCACGGCTGCAGGTGAGTAAAGTTACACCACCTCACATGCTATTAGAATGAATCGTTTATTTCATGCACCTAACAACGTGTCAGGGCCGGGGGACATGGAAGTGAGTCTTGGACTACTTTGCACACCAATACCAACTGGATTAATTGACCAGAGCAATTCACTGCACACAAGGCCCTAAAAGCCCTAGGTTTACTGTTTGGCAATTTCATGAATTGTCATATATGGAGAATAAAGCACACATCTGACATAATGATGACCTGCATTTGCTTTATCCCCTGATCCAGGGACCCTGTTTTTGAAAGAGTGCCAGTGTCAAATCAAGCTTATAGATTAAAATGTAATTGTTTTATTTACTTATATTGCACATTTTTCTGATAATGTATTTTTTGTTGTCATTGCAACCCAGCAAACATGAATCCTGCAACAATATCTTTTAATGTAATAACTATACAGCACAACATTAAAACCAACATAACGTGTGTTTAATGTAATTACAACACAGCAAAAATGGTGCAATGTAATGTTCCAGGGTAATTTTCTACCAGCCCACACAAACAAGAATTCTGGTATTTTTTCCAGAAAGCAGACACAGGCCATCTATCTGGCCATCACATTAGTCTATCTTATCTATCTGTCTTGTCAGTGTGGCGCTCTGTCTTTCTCTTTGGATTCACATAGTCAAAGCCAATAGTATAAGCTTCAGTGTGAGTCTTAGCGTTTCCATATAGAGACCACATGTTTTATTGCACTCATTGTTGCATTTAAACAAAGTATCGTTTTTTTCCTTCTAATTTTTGGAGCCAATTTGTTGTGACGTATTCATGCCTGTAAGCTGCTGAGCAGCAGGTGGGATGTGTGAATGTCATAACACCAATAACATTATCCTGCGTAAACCAAAAAGCTATGTTGTTTTCTGCCCTGTAATTTCCCCTCTGCTCTTCCAGGTGTAAATGTGGAGTAAAGGGTGAATATTAATAAGAATAATATTATTTGGTTATGGCAAAGGTTTAGCAATCAAGTATCAGAGCTCCCTCCTTTGGTAATGAAGGTTATTCACAAATAAATATTAGACGCATGTTTAAGCATTGCTGTATACATTATTCTTTCATTGACTTACTACAAATAGTTTCATATTAATAATAGCCACTCAGTATTGCTTTGAATAACTTAATGAATAAGAACTCTACTTTTTCATAACATTGGATTGATGCATTTAACTGTTCACATCTTGGCTGAACAAAAAGAACCAAACATTTTGAACATGTCATGGTACTGTAATTGTGAAATTATATATCTTATCTCCAAGTTTAATGAATAAGATTGCTCCTGGCAATTTCTGAATATCTGGGAAGCCACGCTGTTGCCTCCCCCTGCATTAAGATGTCAAAGTGATTGCTTTACTGTCTTTTCAAGTCAAATAATTCAAAGCTAATTGTTCCTTTCCTTGTGGCCTCTCAGGTCAAAGTCATTGGGCTTTGTCTTTTAAATCATGGTGTCCATCTTAAACATTACCGGTACTTGAGAATTTAGTGGATACATAGGGGTGTTTTTTTTATGACACATTTCCTGAGGATGAATGACATCTGGGAAATGACGTCAATGAGGTTTTATATTTAATATTTAAAGTGGCTTCTTGTAGGCTAATTATAAGGTTGTGTTTTTCATTCACGGTTCCTGCTTTTGAGTGGCTTTAATTGTGAAGTAGGTTAGTGGTATGTTATTGATTTTCACGTTTATAAAAGTTTTTTTTACGAACATGATCACCTCCTTAAGATAATGCAAACTCTAACAATGGACACTAGTAATATTGCTTGTTTAGCCCTTTTTCCCCAAAAAAAATGATATACAAAGAATACGTACCTTACGGAAACACACACTGAACATCATTTACTTTTCCTGAAGTACCACAATGTACAGTACAGGTTCATTAAAAAATAAATACAGATACATCCTGATCAGGCATATGTAAGACTGTAAATGAATGCTGTATTTTTAAATTAGGTTGGGAGGGCAGTTTAAAGCTTTAAAAGCCACCTCGGCCATCAATGAAGTACTCTGTTGCGTATTAATCATTATATAATAATCGGTTCTTACAGGAGCACTAGTGGCTAAAACAGAATCAATGTTATCTGATCTTAGTTAAAGGCTGCTCAATATTAAAGCAATAGACATGAATAATAGCTATGTCCCTCAGGTAAAACATGAATTACAATGATACTCTTTATTTGTCCACTACAGGATTTTGTGACCTGCACATTTGAGTAGACATCATAAGAAATGTTCAAACAGCTTTAGCAAAGAGGTATAAACATATTGTTATAATACATTTTTTGTCAAATCAGGAACATATCCAAAACAGCATAAGAATACATCTAAAAGAACATTCCTCATGTGTTGCGTATTCATCATCAAACTATCTTACCTGTTGAAGCACATAGTTGCTGAGAACTGTTTTTACACTTTATGCAAATTATGCAACCTTTGTTTATTTAATTGGTCAGGGAAATACTCAGGGACATTATACTTAGACAAGTACCTAGTAGTCATCATATCTATGTTTTTGTTTGGCATAGACTGTTTAAATGATGGACTGAGTCACCATAATGTTACCTAGCAACCTGTTTTGCAAACCACCTTTCAAAAATAGCAGATTATGCCCTTAACTATGTCAAACTCTAAGCCTTTAAATAATTGGCACCAGAGGCTGTTGCTGTGTTCTACCTCTTTCTGTGTGCATACTGTAATGATGTGCGCGCATCAGCTCTCCAAGCAGCGACTTGCCCTGCGTATGCGTGAAGCCTTTAGAAAATGTCAGTGGATTTCCCGCTTACGTTCCAGTTCTGATCTCACCTTGTCACTTTCAGAATGAAATAAGGGATGCTCATTTCTTTCTGTTACTTTTTCTTCACTGCTCTTTACAGTCACTGTCTTCTCTAGTCTTGGTCATCCCTCGTGATGTTGCTGTTCCTTCCAAGCGAGAGACAAAGAGTCTATTTTTAAAGCACACACGTAGGTAAAGGTAACACTGTGCTTCTTTTTCCTTTTTGTTGTGAAACGTGAACATGGGTTTAGACATGTCCACGTTACAAAGTTCAAAGTCCTGGAAGTATTTTTGGAGGGCTTGTTGGAAATGGAACCTCATTACTTTTCTGGTGTCAACCAAAAAACAAAAAGCTGACAGTGGATATTTAATCATTTTCACTTACAATTTAAAACTGATAGCTTTTTTTAAGAGGGCATTTAACACTTAGCATTTTGTTATTGGTACCAAAAATCAGCAATTGTATCTCGGCTACTGTTAGAAATCTTCAAATGATAGCTAATTTCCAGTCATGCTGTCAGAAGGCATAGAGCCAGCGGTCTCTCAAACATCCAAAATCTGTGATTGTTATCAGATATTGAGTGATTTTGATTACATCTGTGGGGTTGAAAGTGCATGTAGATGTTTGTATGTTTGGATAAGTGTGTTCCTGTTTGTTACTGAGATTGGGGTGAAGTAGCAGATGTAGCAGACGCGTATTGGCAGTTTGAGGCTTTGATTCAAAGCGGTGGGTGGGGTGCAGCAGAGAGGGTGTTGAGTTTCCGGATGGTGAGAGCGCTTGCTGGCAGTGTTTATGCTTGGTGTTAATGATTGGCGCGTTCATCAAAGATGAGTTTAATGTCCTGGAGGATTTTCGCAAATTTGAAACTCAATTCCATTTCAGCTGCATCAACGCTAATGATGCTGTGGTTGTGGAGGGTGGAGATCAAATACTGTGTTCCTCCTTTACTGGCATTGGTCGGCATCAGGGCTGGGAGTAATACAATGTTAATCGGCAATTAACATTATTATTTCTTATCTGTTTATCAGAATACCTTTTATTAGTCCCACAGAGGGGAAATGTACGTTGTTACAGCAGAAGAGACAGACGGCTTAATGTTACATGCATAAAAAAGTATATATATATATATATATATATATATACTGTTATAATAAAAAGTTACACAATTTACAAAATACACATCCTGTCACAGTTCTTAGGATTTAGCAGCCAGGTGTATATTGCACAGTTATTAATGGCATATATATATTGCACATATATAGATTTATTTGTCTAAACTTTTGACGTACCACAAATAAATAAGGTACAAATATTATGTCCATTGTTTTTTTGTGTTGTTGGACGGGTCTGATATTTAATGAATCATAATGCATTTGTTACGATAACATAGCTAGAGTTCAAAACATATTAAGAAGTCTCCTTTTGGTGGTCTTATGATGGGTATTTTTCTTAATTACGTTTTTTACAGTTAAAGGATGAATTAAACAAAAGTATAGGCAGATTCATTCATAATGAAAATAATTATTAATGGAACTAATACAAGCATTTATAAGCATTACATTTCAATGCATCACTTTTCATCAGACCATTGGCAAGCTACACTCATCAGGTGTTGGCTTTTGTATCAATACCAAACACTGATTATACTTTACACCTACACTCAAATAATTTCTCTCTCTTAACGTTGGAATATTCCACTTTTTGCTTCTAAAGTTTCAGCTGGGAACTAAAGTGATGCAAGTGACTATCATTGACAAGAAGTAGGCAGTTTCAGGGAAGGTTAATACAACCAAACATCCCGTATCGATGAGCTACTTCCTGTTCTGCTTCCCTGATGAGAGGAGAGATGACGTTATGAGAGGGGACATTTCACCAGAAACCCTTCATTACATATATCCTACTCTCGAGAAATATAGTGGGGTCAATAAAATGTCCTTGAAAGGGTGTAACGGTAACGTCATTAATTGTTTGACTCAGTACCATCCCGTGCTGTGCTTGGTTTCTATTCTCCTTCTTAACGTTGAGTTTCCTAGTGTACATGTATTAAGCTCAGCATACTGTAAACTACGAGAACAAGCATTGTGGATTTGAGAAGCCGTTCCTGTTATTAAAACAGCCCAGAGACTCTCTTAAGGATGACACACTCAACCGTTAAAAAAGTTTCTAGCCTCTCCCTTCCATTGTTGCCAGGTTGGTTCCAGTAATAGATATTATCTATCAAAGTTTCAGGATGTAGCAAAATGTACATAGAAAATTCTCAGATGTACAAGGGAGTGTAATCACGTCTTCCCAGTCTGTTCTTTTTCTTTTTCATGTTTAATAATATGTTTGACATCTACAAATGATACATTTTGTCCAACCAATAATCAAACATTTAAATTATAAAAAAAAAAAGCCATTCAATTTATTCTCATAAGAGAAAAATAATGGGTTAACCAGCTGTGGATTTCCGTGCTTTAATCAGTCTTTGATTGATTGTAACTTTAATTAAATCTGACAAGGCACCAAAATGATTTCAGCTACCTTTGTGACAACCATTGTTAAATCAACTAATGTGTCTGATAGGGAGTTAGCTGCACTGTTGGAAATGTCTGGGCTCGGCAGCCATTTGGTACGACTAAAAATGGCAGAGAAGAGCTGCAGGCGAGCAGACAAGTTATTCATTAAAATAAATTATGTGCCAATATGACTATATCTAGATATACTATTAACACATTTAGTGTTTTTCCGAGTGGTTTTTGATTGAAACAAGCCTTATTTATGTTCAAAAATATGAATCAAACTCTCCAATATCAATCTAAAAGCATACTATTCCAATTAAAGTGTAGATTGGGATTTGTGATTCATTAGCCTAAGTGCCTTTTACTGTACTTTCACCTACCAGTGCCGTCTCCACCCGGCGGGTTTAATCCTGCTGTTTCCCAAGATGCATAACTTTCCTTCTCCTTCTACTGATATGTAATAAGCTAATCTCCACACGTTACACGTTCACACCAGGAATCACATTCTGTCAAGTACAGACTTCCAAAGTGTCGTGCAACTTCCGATACATTTCCAGAAAAACTCCAAGGGATGTTAAGCTCTGGAATTTTTGGGAATCTTTCAACAATTAATGCCCATTTGACCGGATTGCATCAATGCGCTCCATTCAACGCCTATTCTTGCAACACATGAAGACAAAGTTGGCAAGCATCCCATAAACTAATAATTCAGGTGAATAACAACCTTCTGTGTTCACGTGTGCAGCTAATGCACTCTGAGCCAAAGAAATACAAGCCTAGTTTCAGAAGTACAACGTTTATATCTTGTGCTAGATTTAGCTAGCTAGCTATTAGCATGGGGCTGGATTGGGAACGCTAATGGAAGAGTTGTAATTCATCTATTACGATTCATTTTTTGATCCTAAAACTTTTCTTTTATAATTTAGTTTTTCACTTTAAACCAAAATGTTGTTGATTTTAGTAATACATTTAATAATAATACCTTGTTTTTATAGCGCTTTTCCTGGTGCTCAAAGATGCTTTACAAATAATTCACGATCCTAGGCATCGATGTTTTGCTTTGTTCCTTTCAAGATGGTGGCTCAAATTTCAACAATTACTCAAATCGAGCATTATATTGTAGTTTTATTCATGAGTATAAAATGTATTGGTATGTGAGAGTGTGTATAGTGTTGTTGCCTATGTGCGGGCCAGCAGAAACTTTCATTCAATTACAATTAAATTCCATTCGATGTTCAGCCATTAATGCAAATATACAGAAGTGATGGGGACTATGGGCGGGAAGTCAGAAATCAAAACGTTGCTTGTCCGACATGTTGTAATTTATGTCATCTCCTCGCGTCACCGTCTGGTCAATTTGTATTCTTTTACCCTTTGCGTCATTAGTGTGTTAATGTCACATTCCCTAAGTGGAAACAGAAGCTCATCTTTGACACATTCACTCATTTCAGGATAAAGGCTTTTTTAATTAGCGTGTCACTCAGGCAGCTCAATAGCATGTATATGTGTGTGCATGAAGATGTGAGTGAACGTCAGACAGGAAACGGCAGACAAAAGATTCCTCTGACTGAGGCTCATCAGCATGGACACTCCATGGCTATGTACACAAATATTTATTTCCATATGAACACGTACCTTAAACAAATGTTTTTTTCCGTTAAATCCCGCTCTTGGCGTTGGGTTATTTTACTTTTGAAAATAAAGTTGTCAGTACTTTCTGGTAGACAAAATATATAATGAAGATACTGTTTCTACATTTCCCCAATCATATCTTGGGCAATTGTGATCTTTAAATATTTAGTTTTTTGTTAGTCAACATACAAATATACAGATATATCTGGGATAAAGCTCGTTACACTGAGAGGCACTAGAGTGTCCTTATTTGGTTTCAAAGTTCTCTTCTGCCTGATGACGTGTGTGTGTGTGTATGTATGTATGTATGTGTGTGTGTGTGTGTGTGTGCAGATGGAGCGTCAGATGGTGATGCAGAACCAGATGAGAGAGAGACAGATGGCGATGCAGGTTGCCTGGTCCAGAGAGTTTCTCAAATACTATGGGACTTTCTTTACGTTGGCTACAGTTGGACTAACTGTAGGGTGAGTTTTGTGTAAAACAGCTCATAGGTTCAACTCCCAGGTGTTTTGTTCAGGATAAAATATGTTTTTTTTGTTTCTATCACAAGCATACAGACATCCTGTAATAGTGCTTAGTGTGGAGACCTATGCCTGGTTGTATATGAAAGCAGTACATTTTCACAGCTTTAATATTTAATGAATCTCATGACATTGTTCTCAATATACATGTATTGTTCTATATTCCTAGGATTTAGTTGATGCAACAACACCTGTATTACTGTGTTCATGCTAATGCCGTTGGCAGATGAAAATGTATGTAATTGAATATAATTGTGATGCAATCATAGAAGTTGAAGGCTTTTATTTATCCTACTTCACCGAATAACAGGCGATGATACTAAGAAGTTCTTCTTTTTGTCTCTACGCTTTGCTTCAGAGCCATTAAAAGAAGGAAGCCATTCCTATTGGCTCCCATTGTTCCTCTGGGCTTCATAATGGCCTACCAGGTGGACAGTGCCTATGGGACACTTATTTATCGAGTGAGAGGTAGGACTTCGCCTTTATCTTCTTAAGATCCATTACATTTCATCCACATTTAACAACAATCAAGAGACCTCTTCATTGACAAATGTTATTAGAAATGCCTTTATTACTAAAGTTAAGTGATATTCTGACACATTAATTGCAATTGCATATCAATCTAATTAAATGGTTGGTCAGACATTAGTATATTATATTTAAACTAATCTGTGTACTCCCAAACTATACTCTCCTCCCATTTAAATCCATTCCCTGACTAGCTGTTTTCCAATAATCGATGTCTTAAAAACCTATTTAGTCGATCCACAATATATACACAAATATCCAGCTATAACAGAAATATAATCATACCATTATTTCCAATCCTCCATTTTCCCCTGCAGACAATTAGCTTCCAAATATAATGAATGAATTTATAAAAAAAGACCGTAACATAACTCTTGAACGTGTAGGACAAAAATAGTTGTTTTAACACCCATTTGCAACAATACCACACATTGTGTTTTCTGTATCCGTTGTACCCTCTTCAGGGGAGGCTGAGAGTATCATGACGTCTGACCACGACCGCCTGGACTTGCCCCATGGGACTCCAACCTTCGAAAGTATAGAGAAAGCTCGCCGCGCTAGAGGCAGCCTCGCCTCCTTCCTGGAGAAATGAGGTGTTGTTTATCTTTAAAACACATCATCCCCGTCCAGTTGATGCATTCACCATTCTGCTTTATGCTGCTTTGACATTATTGAGTCTATGGTTTGCACTAATTCTATATCATGGACCTTGATTCAAATTAGTTTAAATAATAAATAGTGTTGCTGTTGTTTTGTAGCTATTGTTATAAAAGATGCATGAGTTAGCACATACTGAAGCCAAACTAAATACTTTGGGTTGTGTTACACTGTCAGTATGCGGCATATCATGGAATACACATGTCAAATTAATTAAAGCACCGTAACATCAATAATGTTTCCACATTCAAAGTCAGGGTGTAACTTTGGAAAGCTACTGCCAATTGAACCCTCAGAAGACGGATACAAATGTTTTGAATTATTGTTAAAGATGAAATACTTAATTTTAATTTTCACACAATTCCAGAAGATATTTAAACCAACGCAGCTCGCTCGTTTTCAAATTGCATTATGGAAAAGTCAGTTAGCATGCTGGTCTGGTTTGCCTATATTTTGTCCTTTTTCCTAAAGAGCAGCTTAGCCTCAGTTTGTTGTACGTAATTTGCACCTGGCAAACATCTTAATATGTTGTGTTTAAGCAAGATGTTTGACCACTAGAGGGCAGAAAATACTCATTAAGCTATAGAAATACAATTTGGTTGATTCATTAATTTGCCAGGACTGCATAATCAAAGCAGCTACAAAGAATAATCAACACTACCGACATGCGTCCTGATGAAGATTATTGTTACTTCACACTCCATCACTAAATGGTTTGTTCGTGGTTTCTGAAAAGTGGATTTGCCAATTTGGAATTTGATTGCGAAGAAGCTTTACACCAAAGCTTTAGTTGACATTGTTGCACCTGTAACTTTTATTTGTTTGATCACAACTGTATTCAGTGGATGTAAAATATAACACGGTGCTGATATTTATGAATTGTGCATTTGCCACAATTTTAACTCATGTATGACATCATGGAAACTATTTTTGGTAATCAAATAAAAATAAATATTGCCAAGTCTTTCTTTTCTACAATCATATTTTGTGACATGATGCCAGTTTAAGGCAAGGCTCCGAGGGAGACGGGGGGGGCGGGCGCACGCTCGTGAACTGTTAGCGCCGTGTTATGCATGCCCACTGTACCTCGCGGGAGCGCGCACAGCGTAAAGCAAAAACTCAGACATTTCAATGATTCGTACGGCAAAATACGGTTTGGAAACAATATCATTTCCTTTTTGTCGGGCGTGCATAACACCGGAGCCTCGCTGCGGGGAAACTTTGGCGCTGTTCTGACTTTGTTCTAATCTGTCAAAAGGATGGACTGACTGCTTTCAGATTTTTCCGTCTCTGTTACAAAAAATCCATCATAGACGGAAAATAGTTGCCAAAAAATCTTTATGATATCATAAAGTGGCCAAAATCTGATCCGCTCATTTTCAGACAGGTTTTTATATAAATGGATCAGGACAAAAAGTGAGAATATTTTTTCAGAATCTCTTTACACAGAAGGGACACATGTTTATGTATAAAAGACGTGAAAAAGTGGATTTTGCATAATGGTGACCTTTAACTAAACCCCCCTTTTGGACATAGTGATAAAGAAGCCTGAATTACAAACGCAACTACATCCTTCCCAGTGAGGTTTACAAGACATCATTGTTTGTGTCAAAATCGTAACTGCAACTTGCGTATGAGTAATGAGCACACTAACACTAAAAAAGAATATCGCTCTAATGTTGTTACAATAAAGAAATAACTCCAAAGTACGTCATTGTCATCAATCTAAATGACGTGAGCGTGAGGGAGGGAGGGAGAGCGTGAGGGAGGGAGGGAGAGAGAGGGGTTGGGGTTGAACGCAGAGGTTGATGAGTGAACCAGTGAGTAGGTTTCCAGAGAGAACAAAAAGAGGGAAAACAAAGCTCTGCAACACAAGACAGCCAACAGAAGCATCCTTCACAAGTTGAGCATTCGGCTGCTACACACCAGGATTTGAAACCCTGATCAGATCTGAGGTGGAGCTCTGCTTGACCTTCCTGTGCAGCCGGCTCTGTTAGTGACAAGTGAAAATGCTCTGGAGATTGACTCTTGCCCTGGCTGTGGTGTGCGTCGGTGGCATCTGCAGCTGTGTGAAGGCGGACACGATGAGCAGCCTGCTGCTGCCGAGGGACTACGGGGTGAAGCTGTGCGGGAGAGAGTTCATCAGAGCGGTCATCTTCACCTGCGGCGGCTCGCGCTGGAAACGCTCCACAGACGGGGACATAGGTGAGCAACATGCTGCTGGTTCATCAGTGCTATCTAATTGGACAAGTGTTTATCTTAAAAAATTAATTTTAAAAATGTGAATACAGACCTTAAAGACTATTCTGAAATATTCTTTAAACCTTTAATGTTGAGATGTGTCTTTATATATACAGTAGTCTGGTGTATAGTTATAATGTAAGACATTGATTCCTCATTAAGGCTTCAGAAAGAGAATAAGAAAGGGTGCACAGGCAAGGAACTATAATTATTTTGTTCCTACTTTATTTGTAGCGCTCACATATTTGTAATTGTAAGTTATATACATCAACAGGTTAGGCTGCAACAGGTTTAAAGAGGCATCATTTCTCCACACATTTCATTAAACAGACCATATAAAGAGCTTAATTTCAGTACCATGGTCAGCTCATGTTTATTTTGTCTTTGACCAATCCTTTAAGCGAGTATAACCATCATTCCTGTCTCCTTAGTTCTACAAAATGTCAATTTTCTTATCATTCTAATCTTTGAATTAGTTTTTAACTGACCAAAGATGCATATGATCTTTATATGTAACTCCTGCTAATATGGATCAACCCTCTTTGATTCTCCAGCTCCCTTCCAGTGGAGTTCCCTCAGTGATGTGACAATGGGGGACGACCAGCCAGACTGGCAGCCTGGGACAGAGCTTTCAGCAGATAACCCTTCTCCGCTCCTCATCAGCTCCTCTTCCTCCCTGGCGTACCTCCTGGCTCTGTACACGGCCCGCAGAGAAAGGCAACAGCTGCCTCTGAGCGACTTTGCCCCTCAGTCGCAGCCTTTCACTGTTTTAGGTGAGCAAGACGGGAACCCAGCCGCAGGGGACTGGCCCGTAGCGAGCAAGAAGAAGAGGAACTTTTCTCTGGGTGTGGCCGGGAAGTGCTGCAGTCAGGGCTGCACCAAGAACGATATCGGACGCTTGTGCTGATTCAGGGAGCAGAGCGGCTGTGACACGAAGGTGTGATGGACAGTGTTGACGTAGGATGTTAAATATAGAGGAGAGAAAGTTCACATCTGCTTTTCATAGGTTTAAGTGAGCCTAATGTTTAAAAAATGATATATTTTCTTTACTTTCCTTGTTTGATATTTTGTTAATAATGATCATGTTCTGTAAGTAACCCTTTCAGCATCACTGAAAATAAATTCAAACTGTGTTAATATTAAATATTCTGCCTTAAAGTGTCCTTTGTTTATTTGCTGGACCAGGAGAAGCACCCATTGTTTAGCCTGCGGACCACATGACTAACCTGCATTTATTCTAGCACCGGGCAATATCACACATGTCATTTAGGCTGCGGTGAACTTATTGCTGACATCTGTTCACAACATTACGCCTGCCTGATCGTTTTCCGTTAGCACCCGCAGGACGCTACTGCAGAAAAGTGGATTTCCCTTTATCCTTTGTGACAAAGATGAAACAAACATATACACATTCAACCCAATGCACAAAACCGCACACTGTATAATTGTAAAACTCATGCACACAACTTAATTTAAAAAAACAAAACAATGTTCATGTCCGTAGTACTGCAATATGTTTTCTTTAATACAATTATGTACACACCTGGAATATAATACATATCAATTTTTATAATATTTACATTTATCTATACATGTCATAAATGTAGCTGCATGTTTTCCGTTGGATGACAGAACAAGGTGTCACTGACACTGAACAAAACTCAAATGAAACATGGTAAAAAAAACACCAGTTAAATCTGGTTTAACATCCTTTGTTTTCCTGACAATCTTGTGATAAATACATACTTCACAAAATAATATTTGGTTCACACACCAATGTACAAACTTCACAATAAGGGCTTTATGAGGAAAAATATCTGAGGTGGGAAAATAAAGTAAATTTTCCGTCTTGGCAAGATTTAGAAACTCTGAAGACACAGACTTGACGTAAACAATGTGTGATTGTGGTAGTGCCCGAGGTTAGAGCGCTGGTATGTTTGTAAGTGAGAAAGCGTTGCTCTTTACAATGACTTATTCTCAGGGATGTGAGAGGGCGTCCGTCCTTTGACATTTTGTGTGAGCGTGTGTAAGATTTGCCACAAAAAATAACTTCGTTTTTTTTCCAAATAAGACAGATGCTGTTCCACAAATTACAATCTGTTCAGGGACTGACTTTGAACAATCCCCTCGTTAAGTCAGTACACACATTGATAGATACTGTAAAAAAAACGTTTAAAACATTCCATTTTTAAAGACACATTTTTGGCAGACATTGCAAAGCACCTCAGGACACATATTTAACTTATGCACATGCTCCTTAGTCACTTTAAATGGGTGGACACATGATGACAAAAGGTTCTGTATCTACAGACAAAATATCCTTGTAACACTGCAAACATTATACTGTAATTATAAAAAAAAAAGACATCAACCCATCACTTATTACATCACCCTCATCATTTCCGGTTTCAAAAACAAAGCATTGGACTAACGTTGTATACATTAGTCCATGATCTGACACTTCTCGCTGCCCAGATCTTAAGGAAATGTCTGTAATGCTTTTTGTTTGCACATTGCATGAAGTGATGTAAATAAATAAGTGGATGGTGATTAAGTTCAAATCTCAGGGAAGCAAAGCAAGAGTTTTGAGATCCCATTCCCCTTCTGTGAACCATGTATCCTTTTTCCTTGGAATGTCACAACAGACACCAATTTCGTTATCTTGCAAATGCTAAATCTTTTATCAGTGGGCCAGACGCTCAATCGGCATGAAGTTACCTCAATGTGTAATAAACATCTGTAACAGCAGGAATGTGATTTGTAACCACCTGTAGAGATGTTCATAACTGCTCCCCTTGTGTGCATTAACAAACAAAATGCTGCTTGTTGGTTATTTATATATGTTTGCTACTGATACTGATTTCAAGGCTTAAACATCCAACACAACTTACTTAGACTAGAGAATAACATAAAAAAAATAATGTATTCAATTGTGAATTAAAAAAAAAAAAAGCATCTCATGTCTTATATTTGGTGTTTAAGTCAGATCTAGTGTAATAATCAACCAGGTTATTACAACATGTCAAGCTAAACTGCTAAGAAAGTAGATACTACCACTCATCATCCCTGTTTGAGCGACATGCAGAGCCACAAAAGAACACGAGTGGACGTCCGACTGCATCACAGCAGTGAGGTCACTGACACCTTCAGTGAGGATTGACTCCCCAGTGGACACCTAAAGGTCAAAGGTTAAGCTGCAATGTGTCTTTGTTCTCTCGTACAGTCTCCACACTGTGGATTAATGTCTTGAATGAAGGGCGCAGTCCCGGCTCGCTGCTCCAGCACTCTGTCATCATCTTGTACATCTGAACGAAGAGCATGGACATTAACACAGGAACAAACAATACGTACAACTGTGTATTTTGGTGTGATGGCTGAGCCTTGTTTGCTCAACTTCATAAATAAGATATCATACCAACAGTTTTTATTCAAACTAAAACAGAGTACTTTGTAATTGTATAGCTTGTATAGAGTTACTGACCTCATTTGGACAATTATCAGGAGCAGGCAGCCTGTATCCCTGTTTCAGAAGATCTATCAGATGGTAGACGATCATCTGGCCCTGCTTTTCATTTCCCATTTTGTCCATGAACACCTAGAACAGAAAACAAGTGTTGTTATTGTTTGGCTTTAATTAAAACAGCTTGGTAAAATGTCCCAAATGAAAAGGACAAAATAAAAACGACAAGTGTTTATTGTTTTATTGAGTGCTTAATCAACTGATTTCTCGACAGTCTTAAAATAGCCCAATTAAGTTGAAGGGGTAGAGTAGGAACATTGTGAGATGACTAAAAGGGGGAAATAAGTTTGTCAAACTTAAAACCAAATTTGAAAGAAAGAAGAAGAAGAAGAATATGTCGAGTACCGCCGGTGGGCTGCATTTCTTGTCACTGTAGGTGAAGAGTTCGTAGAGGACAACGCCGAAACTCCAGACGTCTGATCCCACAGAGAACTTGCTCTCTGTCAGCGACTCTGGAGCATACCTGGGAAAAAAAAACACAAAACATTTGACATACATGAAACATCATTTACTGAGGCCTGAACACATTGTTAAACACTGTTCATATTTAACAAGCAGAGAGATATACAGGCATACAAGAACAAAGAAAACATGAAAATCATTCTCCTTTATCTTCATCGATGTCAACCTAGACTATTATAAATACATGTCCAAGTCTTCCTCACCAGAAGATGGGGCTCTCCCCTGGCTCTCTGACGGTGTAGTACTCCTTGTCGTGCGGCAGCACCTTGGTCAGGCCGAAGTCTCCGATCTTCACCCTCATCTCGCTCTCCACCAGGACGTTCCTCGTGGCCAGGTCTCTGTGGATGTACCGCCTAGTGGCAAGGTAGTCCATGCCCTGTAGTGTGGATAGAATCGCACAGAGAAAGAGAACTGGTGTTACTTATGAACTTTAAGGAAAACATCTAAATATAATATTGTACAGATTGTGCCTCTTAGAAAGGAACAAACTAAAGAATAAAACATCGGGAACAAAAAACATGCATACATTTATACAATATCTATATCCCACCATCTGAGACAAAATTGTTGCATGAATAGAAGATACAATTAATATTTTAAGGTGTTTGTCTTTTTTGTAGATTTCCATATATATTATATTTTATTATTCAGATTTGTAGACCAACATCCGCTCCCTAACCACACCTTCACAGTTTCAGCTCTGCAATAAACGCTCGTACATAATGTGCACTAATGAGGTCATTATCACAGTATACTCCCTGCCATGGTTAATAATGCTCGTATTCAAAAGCTTAGGCCATTGTGTTTGTCAAGAAGAAATACAGCATGAGCTCAAAATAATGATACCTCTTTGTGCTGTAAATGTATTTATAAACACACGTGATCAAACAGGTGACCACAAGTCAAAAGCAAATTACATTTCCCTAATCAGAGATAGGAGAGTTTGAAAGCATATACAAATAAACTAGCATATTTTCAGTTACATTGGAGAGCATCTTAGAAAGAGAGGATCACCACGAACATAAAAGACCCTTAAAGTCTGCCTCACTGCTTTTGGAATACCTTGCAGATCTGTGACGCGTAGTGCAGCAGTTTGCTGAAGTCGAAGCGGTCCTTGTGTTTGATGAGGTAATCTCTCAGGCTGCCGTAGGGGAGGTACTCCATGATCAGTCGGAGGTTCTTCCGTCCTGCACAAACAAAGTTAAGTGCGATACTTAGAAGTATGACGTGTGAGCAGTGGATCGAAGGCCTATGAGGAAATCTAGATGTATTCATTTAATGGGCTCGGTCACTACACCCTAGGCAGCGACAATTGTACATGAATGAAAATATATAACAATCTGCCGGGGGAAGTGAAACACACTTCCCAGATCTCTGCAAAGGATCAAGATTCATCAGGCCAATTATTGCTTCATTTAAATATGCCAACAAGGAAAATATATACTTTCATGCTTCTGTACACATTGTGGAAGGAAATATCAAAGACTTCATTGTGGGGGCTAAACTGATCAAGTATATCATTTAATTTGATAAATGTTTGAATGTCTTTTTCATAAGAGAATGTCCTCTTATCCCTTTATCCATCTTGGAAACACTCATGATAAATAATAAGAATAAGGCAGACTAAATTGAGCATTTATTTTGATTACTGTCATATTTTAATTGAACAGGTCAATAGATTTCAATGACAGGGAAAGGATGCATAATCCCACCTTTTATTGTGACTTTCTATCTCCTAATACATTTGTTGCTCGTACCTGCGCTGTAGCAGACTCCTTTGTATTTCACGATGTTCTCATGCTGGAGGGATTTGAGGATCTCGATTTCCCGCTCAAAGTCCCTGAGGTGCTCCGCCGTGCTGTGCTGCAGCTTCTTCACGGCCACCACCTCCCCCGTGCTGTCCTGCAGGGGGTCGTACCGGCACATCTCCACGCTGCCAAAGTTTCCCTGCAGAGCAGATTCAAGAGGTTTAGAAACAGCAGCTGGGAGTTCAAGCAGACATTAAATCATATGTTCTAATGTAGCGAAGTCTTATCAACTGGGATGCTATCAGCGAGGTAACCTTATCTCAACAAGAGACTAGTATGGCAGTAAAAATGAAACACCATCTTCAAAAAATGTTTTAATATTAATAACTGCTGAGCGGAAACTGATGAGTGGGTTGAGTTCTGGTTACTGTATATAATCAATTTATCTGCTTTTCCACATAGAAACACCCACACAAAGACACTGACTCTCTATTGTTTTAAAAGAAGTGTGACATTTCTCTCAAGGGGAATATTTCCTAATATAGACAAATATTTAGATTTAAAGTCACTAAAGAACCTAGCAAAACGATCTCATATATTGTTATAACCATGCACACATACGGACATTATTTGAATACTAAAAGGAGATGAAGGACTATCATACAAAAAGAAAATGACTAATACAAGTATACTGTGTGAGCGTTCCTCACTTTGCCCAGCTGCTTGAGAAAGATGAGGTGTCTCTCCTCAAACTGGGCGGGCTCGTGGCTCTCTGAGGCCCACGGGAAGCTGCAGCCTCGAGTCCTGCTGGGCACCATGTCGCTCTCCACCAGCAGCTCGTAGTCTGGAAGAGAAAAGGGGTTGAATAAAAGAAATCTAGATCAAAACCAGAGATGAAGAGTGTTCTTATAGCACATCCACATGATTTACCCGGAGTGAAGAGGCTGTTGAGATCTCTGATAATGGCTTTGAAGGAGGGTCGGTGTGAGGGCTCGTAGTCCATACAGCTGTTGATCAGATTGGCCAGCTCCGTCCATTTAGGAGCCGGCAGCTGGTGCCTGTCCTCATAGAACAAGTTCTTCTGCAGAGCAAACATTTTACGTTTTCAATCTGGAAATGATAAAGCTACAGCAGACATTTATTAAAATAATCTATTTGTTTCAAATCCCTGAGTCTCTCTTACTTTAAAACTAATTGCGTGAGATAAAATAATAGTTGGATATTATAAATATAGTTATTTGTATAATTGCCAGAAGTCAGATAAGATGATAACTCTCTAAAGTCTATACGGAATTAAAAAGTTATTGTAAATAGTCAAAATGGCTTAACTGCATCTCTAACATCAAAGTGTGCCAAAGGTCACTGGGACTATTTTTTCCACCGGAACATTCTTGTGATACGGAACTTTTACAGTCAGTTTAAACTCTAAATGAATCCTGTGTGTTTGTGACCTTGGAGCAGTCCAGGGTGCTGAGAGGTTTGTCTCCTCCACTGCAGATCTCCCAGAGGGTGGTCCCGAAGCCCCACTTGTCTGTGGCTAAACTCAGGTTTTGGGGGTTTTCAATGCACTCCGGGGCCACCCATGGGATACGCTCCACCAGAACTGATAGGGAGACAGAGAACATAGAGAAGGAAATACGTGAATTGAAGGTAGGGGAAAAACCTGAGGCTCACATTATCTTCACATGACCTGTGCCTCCTCACAGGTGTGAGGTGCAAGTGTTCTCACATCAGGACAGTTCATGACTCTGTGTGTCTCACCTTCTTTGGGCAGCACGGTGATGCTGATGCCCGGGTCACTGAGTTTGATGAAGGGCAGGCTGACCGTCATCCGGTCCTCCTCTCGGATCAAAAGAACATTCTTGGCGCAAACATTTCCATGGATGAGGTTCTTATCCTCCTGTGTGCACATTACATGTTACCTGTTAGACGCTTTTATCCAAAGAGACTTACATATTCAATACTATGGGCAATCCCCACAGGAGCAATTTGGGGTGAAGTGTCTTGCCCAGGGACACAACGACATGTTGACTGCAATGGGGTTTGAACCTGTGACCCCCTGATCCCAACTGCGCCACACGCCTCCCTAACGTGACGGGGACAACATAAATGACCTAGCTCAACTAGTTGTATTTCCATATGAGTTGAAGGTAGTCCTCTTCATTATGTCTTACCAGGTAGTGCATAGCCCAGGAGAGCTGCTTGGCCACCTCTAGCTTCCAGGTGATGTTAACACAGCTTTTATTCTTCTTCAGGTAGGTGTCCAGTGAACCAAATTTACCATACTCCTGCACCATCATGTCTGTAGGGAGATGAGAGAGAAAGCATTTTATTAATTTCATTCTTTGAAAAAAAACATCCATTTAACTAGTTTGATAGATAGATAGAATGGGAGGGATGCAACCCTCTTTAATGGTCACACATGCAGAGCACACAGCACACACAGTGACATTTGGCCTCTGTGTTTAACCCATCTTAGTACCAGGAGTCTAGTACGAGGAGCAGTGGGCAGCTATTGCAAAGCGCCCGGGGAGGTTTGAGGTTTAAACATTTGAAATGTATTGGATAAATGCTGGTCAACAAAGACTGTTTCGTACTGTGACATTAATTTTTCACACAGCTACATGGTGAAATGAGTTGTATTTTTTGTTGAGTCAGGTGTGGAGGATTCATTTACTCTGACAACACATTTCAAATAAATCTTATTGTAGCCGATTTATTTTGTTTTCTTTAAAAAAAAAAACCGGTGTGCACACCTTAATTTCTCCATCCATATTCTGCCATCTGGTACTTTTCGGATTTGACTATCCCAGCTGAGAGGTTAATTGTTATACTATTACACTTTAAGTGCACCATATGCCAGGTTTTAATAGAGAATTGAACACCCTAACACACACAGGAAAACATTTATTTGTATCAGTGACACATCTATTTTCCAAGTCATTTATTATAACCTTCCTTTCTTTGTTCCAGAATGCTCTAGAAAGGTTTCCTGACACAATACTCTGACGTGTGGAGCCAGTATTAGGTGGAGTTAAGATCCATATTGCAGTGGCTCAGTGGTGACCTGTTGATCCCAAGGCCTAATCCGGTCAAAGCACAGCTGAGAGCAGGTCAGAAACGTTATCTCCTCACGGTTTGATTGTCTCCTTGCCTTTCTTAGTTTCCTTTGTTTCATCTTTGTCTAAATATCCCTCTTATTAAAGTTCTAACAGCATTCTTATTACATGCCACAGTTTAAAGGAAAACCACTTTGATTCCTTTCTGTCTGTCTGTGTCTGTGTGTGTTCTATGGACTTACTCTCATTGCCACAAACACACACGCCAAAGTTGAGGAGTAAGTGCTTGTGGGAGAGCTGGCTCATCATACTGGCTGCTTCAAAGAAGGACTGTGGGGGAGAAAGGAAAGAAGAGATTCAATATTAACGCTTGTCTCTTTGAACTCCTCAGAGTTTCAGATCAGTCACTCAGCTAACCTCTGAATAGTTGCGGTGAGACTTGTCCAGGATCTTGATAACGACGTCTATCTTGTGAATCTCCCCGTAGTCTCCCGTCTCCTTCCTCACACCACAGAAAATCTTGGTGAAAGTTCCTTGGCCCAGACTCTCTTTCTAAAACACAAGAGATTTATCATTTTAAAAACCTACTTTGGAGATGGGATGCATTTCCACCATGTCTCTCTACCCATGATTACTGGAACCCTCTAAGCAGTAAACCACAGAGCCTATTTGGCAAAGACCTTTCTGATGTACGATATTATAATTACAATTTAATGACAACATAAATGACACAAGCTTCTTCACATGAAGCCAAGTGGGCCGTATCTGAACCCATGGCTTTGACTGCTTCAGATTCAACTACATAGATTTGCGGGTAAGCATCTCACAAGCACATGCTAAGCACATGTTCAAAACAGGAAGATAAAAAAAAAAACACCTGTTGATTCTAGTCTTGTGATACAGATAAGGCTCTCTGCTTGAACAACTTCTGTGGTTTTCCTGTGACAGACCTGCCTCATGTGCTCAAATAACAGGCAAGAAGAGACGGAAAGCAACAGTGAGAGTCACATGCACACACACAATGCAATCACACGTGTCCACAGGGATTGCTGGTAAAGCTGGTGACAGTTGGCGGATCAATGAGGAAGTGTTTTTGTTAATTGACGCGACCTTACTGACCCCCACAGGAGTTCATTTCCCATTCTAGACACTCAGTCATATTGACAACTTTATTATATTATTAACAAAGACACCGTCCACCCAATTACAGATCACCTTCTTAGCAAAATAAACTGGACACAAAGACCTTTTTGATCCTGTTACACGCTTCTACAATGAACCTAAATATGTTCACACTAAGACTGCAGGGAGAGTTCTGAACGTGTGTGGCTTCATTCAGATGAGGGGAAAAGCGTTAAAAGGGTTATCTTACGATGACGAGGTCCTCTTTTCGGATCTTGTGGAAGACCATCTGGCTGATGTTGTGTTTGTGGAGCGAGGGAGACAGAGGAACATCTGCCCCGCGATTATTCCTGCACACCACCAGGTTGGACTTCTCTAAGGAAAGGTAAGTCACAACAAATTCAGATTATGATTACAGGGGGATTCCATTTTTCAATTTGCGATATGCAATAGAAATAGCAATGGTTTAGCTAATAATTGTTCAATTGACATCTGATGTAAACAGTAACTTGAACATGGTGACAGCTGGGATTGAAGCCGTTTCGTAAGGAAAACGTAATAAATAGTAACAAGATAACAGTGTCAAAGAGAGACTGTATTAAGCTCTAACACAATTGATGTAGGACGTCGAAATGGGAGCTTCTCGTGACTTTAATCACTTTAACAAGGTATGTGGACAAGGTCATGTTCAATATTAGCTCCATTTATAATTATATCATGACTCGATTAATGGTTTTAAACAAACTCACGCATAGGTTTGCAATTGAATCAGGCAAAAATACATTTCATCCCTACAGTATATCATCTAAATACAACTGAGTGAAAAGGTCTTAACTGTTACGGAGGATACTCTAATGGCATGGAATACCTGCATTTAACAGTACATGTCTTAATTGAACTGTGTTGATGAATGTGCTTGTATTTATAGTGTATTGGTGTCTGTCTGTGAGTGAACCCTCACCTTTGAGGCTGGGCGAGCAGCACCTGCTCAGCTGGAACGTGTATCCATCGGTGCGCAGCGCCTCCTTCTGGTAGCAGTGCAGCAGCTCTTTGAGCGAGCTGAAGCTCCTCTTGGCTCCGCTCAGATTGTACTCTCCTGTCTCCATCTTCACAATCTGACAGTGCTTATAGTCCACCAAAGTTTCATACTGAAAATATAAATGATTACATTTTAGGATTCGAGACATTGGTACTCAAATACTGTAACATTGAAGGACACCTAATTGATTTATCTAAGTGTGTCTGATTTGTCATCCGATTTGGATGAGGATTAGATTAGCAAGAAAAACATGTTTAAATGATCATGACTATTAATTCAAGACCGACTTTACATTTAAAAATCGGTTATTTCAATGTATTCAAGACCATCGGTGCTACCAAATTTGAAGTAAAATTCTCAACTTGATTCAATGTATTTACAAATAGGAGCTCAAAGATGCTGCATCGGATGTATGAGGTTTATAAGAGAAGAGATACAACATGCCTGAGTCACAGTATGGTTTTGCATATAAACTGGATTGTCCATTTTATGTGGAAATTGGACCTATTGCTCCCTCCAGTGGAAGGAAGATATGGGCAACATTTACAAGTAATGATGGGCACACTTGAATGAATACTGGGTTTTAGTCAAACTTTCTCATACTGATATTCTGTACAAACTGTGAAGGCCACTGAGACGAATGTAACATGTGTGATATTGGGCTATATACATAAAAATTGATTGATTGGGAAATACAGTACTTCACATTAATGTGGACCCTTACCCCCACCACGAATGACATGAAGTATTTGTCGTAGTCCTTGGGGCTGCAGCGGAGGAGGTACAGGCCTTGGTGGTTACCAGAGCGACGCAGCTTACCGATGGTAAACTCCATCCTGTGATAAGAGAGACAAAATGAACTTGTGTGATTGCTGCTGTGGTTGTGGGTGCATGGGTGACAACCTATATCTGTGCATGCGTGTGGTACTCACGACACAGGGCCGTTGCAGTAGCTCTGAATGCACTCCAGAAGTCTTGGTGGAGCCACCTCTTTACACAGATAATGATGGGCGTCTGCAACCAGCCTGTAATACCCATCCACTAATGACACGAAGGACAGAGCCTCTGGGAGCGAGCGAAACTCCAGTTCCTTGATGGTCAGATAGAGAAAGAGAGTACAGAGAGGGGATGCAGAAACATACATCATTTATTACCTATTTTGTTCTTTAAATCATGTTCACTTCAATAGGTTATGTTCCATTGATAAACTGGGGGCCAAATAGGGTGCCATGTGGCCCGCCAATCATTTATAAGTAAGTATCTCCAAAATAGGTTTTTTTAATCCATGTATTTATGCATTTTAGAATAGCTAATTATTTTAAATAGTAAACAATTGTGAGATGTTCATCTTTATATCCTGTAACTAACTTTGACAGCAAGTACTGTATGTTGCCATTTGAACCCGTTGCTGAGTAGAGTTATAATGTCCCCACTCTGGTTCACAGGCAGGAGTGAATATTAAACTACACTGAAGACTGAAGAGTGTACTCTACCAGGATGTGGTTGTCCTGTCTGGTGAGAGTCACTATGCGACTCTCCACGGAGCCTTCTTTATTGGACTGTTTGATGCTGATGTCGATCACCTCTGAGAAGTCACAGTATGTCTGCAGCTCCTGGCGACACAAAAGGAATACAAAGTAGTGGTTAACATTTGTTTTAAATGAAGACAGAAGTGTGCTAACACATGCACTTTCGTTGTTATTGTAACCAACTCCTGGAGCTCCTTCTATTGGTCAAATAAACAGCATGGCACTGTGGTGCACAAATGCATTACCACGGCAACCCCTCTCCTCACCTCTTCTGCGTCGTCCTCCTCTTTCCCTTTCGAACACTGGATGCCTGTGTCGGCCATGACAACGATGGTAACCTCCCGTGCGGAGAGGTCTGTGACTTGGAAGCGCTCTGAGTACAGGCAGGGCAGCTTCTCCTCCAGGTTCATCAGGTATTTCAGTTTGAGGTTACAAACGGTGGCCTTGCAGTCAGTGAACTGCTGGATGAACTTCTTAAAGCGATAGCGGATCCTTTTCCGAGTCAAGATGTTGTACTCCTGGATGCGGCCTTGCATGCATTTGGGCAGGAATGATTTGTAGCTGAAAGCAGGAGAGGGGATCAGACAGGGTGGATAAGGTGAAGATATACTAAAAGAGGAGGGAATGATGAACAAATAATACCAACAAAAACCGTATATTACTGATGAATAATATGTGAAAGAGTCTGGACACAGTGCATACATATTATAAAGATTAGATATTGTAGACCCTTTTTTATCTCGTAGGAAAAAGACAAGTCATTCAGCTGCATGAAAACATATACAGTAATGAAACTATATTGATTCTCACTGTGTCAAACTGCTTTCGTTATTCATGACCTGTACATACCACATGCACGCCAGCATAGCAGAGACACATAAGACAGAACAGCATTTAATGAGATCGACATTGTCTTGAATTTTGGTTTTCTGAGCACAAGTTAAATGTTTTATTGTTTACTAGTCCACTCTACCAGCTTCCTGATTCTTCCAGGTGGCTTCAAAATTCACATTACTATATATATTTTTTTTTCAGAGACCATTTTACTAACCCCTGCTTTAGATTGAATAGTGTATGAAAGCAGAACAAGTCACAATAACTACTTACATTTAGTGAGTGAGTTTATCCTACCTGGTATCATTGTAGATGTCCACGGGTGACTTTCCACTCTCCTTGGCGAGCCTCATCATGTCCAGCACCACCATGCCCAGACACTCCTCCTGGGCCTCGTGGTTCACCGGAATAGGAGCCAAGCCATTCAGGAAGTCACTCCGCCACTGGAGGAGGAAAATGACAGCGTTTATATGCCTCATGTTGACGTCTTTGTGACATATTTGAATAGATTCCTTTCAGGTGTGTGCCTAAGATATTGTGGTATTGCAACCCAAAAACGAAATGCCTTCCTCCGAGACATATAAACGTCTTTATGGCACATAAAACTGAATGTTACAATAAGAAAGTGTATTTTAAAGGGGAAATCCTTTAATATTATTAAATACTATTTCATTGCACAACAGTTGTTGGGTTCGTGTCACAGGCTCTTTAAGTTAATATTTAATCAACAAAGGCATATGTCAACAGAGATAAAAACAACCCTCATCCATGCTGCATTGCATATGTCAAGTTCACATACGCATGTGGGAAAGGGTAAACACACAAACACACAGTAAAGAGAAGCCTAAAATACCGTTACGCAAATGTGCTTCTTAAACACACTAACTAACACACTTCCTGTTTTCTGAACTGACACAATGACTGTCATGACACACGGACAGGCAGTCATATAGAGAGAAGGAAGCAAGCCTTTTTTATACTCCCAACCCAACTTGTCTGCATTATTTAATAAAAAGGAAGTGGAAAGCTATTTTATTTAATTCACAAATACAAATGTGAAGTGCCAACAAACAAAGTACCTTAAACAAAAGAAAATAGCAGTCTTAATAATGATATGAGGTGCAAGCCATGAAGACTAACCTGAAGAAATTGGTATGCCATGACACAATCATCCATCACAGGGCTCTCCATCCCCTTGGACACGCCATAGCGGTGGGCATACAATGAATTGCTGCTGTTATACCAGCCAGGGAAATAGTATCTGGAGAGAAAATGTGGCCAGAAGAATCCGGTTTCAAAATAAGTCTGAGCATAAAACACATGTAAAGTCTGAAAAGCATTCACAACATTACTAAAATACATGCTACAAATATTTACCTGATTCTAAAGTGCAGGCTCTCACTGGCTGGGTGGTCTAGTTTAAAGATGTGGTTAGGAGGGAACCATATCTTTTCACTTTCCCTCATTAGGGCAAACAAGCTGCAGTAGACTGGAGCAATTCCTGGCAAGAGAGAAACAACATTTGATGTGTTTACTACAGTATAACATAGTGACTGAAAGTTCTATTCGTTTTATATCCAAGTTTGAAATAAAGAACACGTTTTTAGAACTTTAGCAACACATTGAAGTGATGAGCAGCAACAACTGGCCATTATTAACTAACAGTCAAGCATAGCCTAAGTATGTTATTATGCACACATGTTTTGTGTTGTGGTAGCAATGTAGACAAGAAGCAATTGTGACACTGACATCCAATAGCTACAGGTGGTTACCATAAACTACTGTAGCTTATATAAACCGAGGTGGAAGAAGTATATTGTACTTAAGTAAAAGCGTAAGTATCAGAGAGTAGGAATACTTGCCTTTTTTTGGATTTGTTTAATATATATCATATGTTTTTATTATAATGATTGATTCATTATTTATGTTTATCATAGCTGGTAAAGGTGGAAACTTGTTTTCCCTTGTATTCACATCTGGGTAGTTTGTGAATTTACTCCAGGTGTAACTAAAATCTTATTTAAGTGCTGATTATGTTTTATACTATTAATCGACTTCTGAAAAGTAACTTAAGGTGTTAAATACATGTAGTGGAGTAAAAGTACACAGTTTACCTCTGAATTGTTGTGGGGTGTAGAAGTACAAAGTAGCAGAACATGTCCCTTTTTAAAGTTGTACTTTAATGCAGTACTTGAGTCAATGTACTTAGTTATTTTACACCACTGTATATAAATGGTTAACAAAGATTGTTCTAAACTATAGAAATAGTTAAGCCCTATCTGAATAGTGATTTATTATCAGCCGTAATGTTTGTTTCTTAAGTAGTGGTAATGGCATGTTTGATCATCTGGCCTGAAGCCTGAATGCCCTCACGTTGAATTTGATCTGGCAGTAAGGTGTTTTGTCAGTGGGGTTAAGTGGGTCACTGGCAGACAGAAACATTGTATCATACAGCAGGAAGCCCTCACAAGAGTGAAGCAATGAGTTCAAGGAAATAAGCTTAACCACAACAGGGGAAGTAAAGTTAAATGAAGGTTGATTTTTAAGCAAGTTTTAAAGAAGAGTATTATTTTGTTCACATGATTAATTCATAAAGTAAGAAACAACATGCAGATTGAATTCACTATATTCACACCGTTAGAGGTCAGAGTCACTGCATATGTTATACTGCTTATCAACATACTTCATACCATTTTATTCAGATATTCAGTGGTAGCAGATAGAGGAAACGTAGACATAAAGTGTGAAAAACCGACAAAAAATAAGACAAAGGAAGAAAGAAGGAAGAAAAGCAAGAGCATGTAGAAGATAAAGAGAAGACAGAGAGACGTTTTTTCTTATCGGCTACATGGAGCCAGAGTGTGTAAGAGAGAGATAAAGCTGAGGCGGAGAGGAAAACAAGACACAACAGTCGACAACTTCCTGATTTGTGTTTGCTAGAAAGAGAAAGCCAGTAGTTCTGTCTCACAACACTGGGTGGGCTCTGATAGCAGAATCCCCTGCCCCTACTTCTTTAAAGACAATAACCGGATGCATTTCAAACTTTGAAGAAGCCACGGGAAACGCTCCTAAACTTTGTTCTAGTAGTTCCTTGGATTATTTATTTTCCTGGACACAGATGATTAGAAAGTAGGATAGTTATATCCTCACAGCCGCCAGAAGGCTACGGGCTGTTTGGCTCAAAAACTATTCTCCCAGAGAACTGACCTCATTCAGTTATTAATAGATATAGTTTAATAGACACTTAAAAGACAACAACAGCATAACATGTCCTTATAAGCCCAACAGTGGCAACGCTTCTTCACATAAACTGTTCAACTATCTCAGAAAAACAACATTCTTCTTTAAGATATTAAAAACATTTAAAATAAGGTTAAAGGCTTAGTTATACAAATAAAATAAAAAGCCTCCCTTTTACGTCATTGCGTGGCAAATTGCTGTCGCCGTGTGATTGCATGACTGACAAATGTTTTAGCCTGTCATAGTAGATAATAGCTTGTCGAGCTTCACATTGCAATTTCATTCATTCAAATGTAAACAAAAAATAATTCCATGAAATATACAAACAAATGCATCGCTGCCAGAAGCAACATTTCCTAAGCTGCTGCATTAATAATATGTGTATTTATAATTCAATGAAACTTTAGAGTCATGTTTAACAGAACAAAACATCCTGAGTGTGCTACGAACTTGTTGTCCATTTGAAATGTTTGTGAATAATTAAATATAAATAAAAGTGTGATATTTGAGACTTTTTAATACATTAATGTTATTAAGCCTGACCGATTTGACGCAACAGTGGTTACACAACGAGAAAACAAAAACAAAAGCAGAACCTCTCCGGGTTGCAGCAACAACCAACAAGTTGGCAATAAAGACAAGAAAGTCATCTAAAAGTGAACTGTTTAAGGTTTTGACAACAGCACTCACAGTTTCTAAATTCTTTAGTTCATTTATAGTTAATCAAACTAGCGGTTACTAGTGGAGCCTCGCAGATGGGGGTGCTGTAGCCCCCTCAGCATCCCCCCCCCCTTCCCGCGTCCATTCGCGATGTCTCGCAGATCCCACGCAGCAAGCAGCTCACACTGTCCGCTCCTCACAGCAGCGAGCCGCGCAACGTCCCGCCAACACGGCACCCAGACCCCACACAGCATTCTCATCTGTTTGTCCTTACTGGTGTCATTTTCTGGTTGCTAACGCCATTGTAACACATAATCACTGATGTTCCGCTGTAAAGCGGAGTGAGAAAGACTA
>NW_011347884.1:52537-70133 GCF_000735185.1 Notothenia coriiceps
TGAGTTCCTCGATCACTTGATAAAGCACACTAAGTGCACTCCTGACCATCCCATGCTGCTAATCCTGGATAATCTGAGAGCTCACATCTCACTCAAGGCAGTGGAGAAAGCAAAGAGTAATGGTATTGTTCTGCTCACCCTCCCACCCCACACATCCCATCGCTTGCAGCCTCTCGACGTGACGGTGTATGGCCCGTTCAAGACCCTATACAGCCGAGCTCTTGATGGGTGGATGAGATCTAACCCTGGCAAAACAGTCTCCATCTATCAGATTGCAGGATTTGTGAACGAGGCCTTCTTGTCAGCAGTGACACCACGCAATATCACCTCTGGCTTCAAGTCCACTGGGATCTTCCCATATAACAGAGATATTTTCCCTGAGGAGGCGTTTGCACCATCCATGGTGTCAGACCGGCCAAACCCTGAGCTGCGGCCTGCATCCACTGGTCCATCCACTTCAGATGATCCGGATGGTCCACGGCCTGCAGATGATCCACCCCCTGCAGATGAACCACCTGCTGCAGATGCTATTCCACTCGCTGATGCTATTCCATCCACTTTGCATGGTCCACATGGATGTGCCTCGCCAGCTGTCTCACGACCTGGATATGTGTCTCCTCAGGAAATCATACCACTTCCAAAATGTCCCCCCAGAGGACAAACAAAACGAAAGCGTGTGAAGACAGCCATTTTAACAGATACTCCAGAGAAGCAAATCATAGAACAGGCTTATGAAGAGAGACAAAAGAAACTGGCAGGGAAAAAGCAAAATAGCAAAGAAAAGGGAAAACCGAAAAAGAAGGCACCCAAGAAGAAAATCATAGATAGCAGCTCGGAGGAGAGTGATGACCCTGTCCCATTTGAGGATGATTTTGAGAGCTCTGAAGATGAGAGGAGTGACCCCGGAAACAAAGATCTGTCCGTGGGTGACTTCGTCCTCGTCAACTTTGCCACAAAACACCGAAGTATCCGTTATGTTGGCATGGTTGAGAAGGTTGAGGGGGACGAAATACTAACCCAATTCCTCAGAAAAATCCAGGGAAACAACAGAGAGTGGGAGACACCCACGTTTGCTATGAAAAAAAAGGATGTGGCACATGTTCCTAAAGGTGATGTGGTGAAGAAGCTGCCTCAACCTAATAGGCCTGGAGGAACAACACGGAGAGAGCAACTCTTCACCTTTCCCTGTAACCTTCAGGGCTGGAATGTAGAGTAGGCCTTGTTTAAATATGCGGCTGATGTTCATATCATATCGTGTTCTAATCTAACTGGTTAAATGGTTAATTGAATGTTTATTGAAGCACTTTGAAATATATTATGTTGTATTTGACTTTGTTTGGAGTTACTTTGTTTTAAAAATGTGCTAAATTGACCAATCCCCATGATTATGTTGCGCATCCGACATTAGTTTTGGAATGTGTGGTTGTCAATCTATCTGTCAGGATTCTAACTGTTACAACATGTGTTGTTTTGGTAGTTTAAAAGTGGAAAAGGTAAGTGGTTCACTTTACCCCCTTGATTTCTCTAGTCTGTCTCAGTTCACCCCTTAGCTGGGGTAAAGTGAGACACAAGACCACTTTTTAAAAAACAATCATATTTTCACTGCCCTTTGTCCTGAAGACATTCTGATCATTTCCAGTGCTAGGAAACATCCTGAATTAATGGGAAATGTGTAAATCTTACTGATATATCATTTTAGCTCGCCTACAGGAGAGCAAATGTAAAAAATGTCTCACATTACCCCGCTCTCCCTTAATATGTTAACAGTGTTATCAGAAATGAGCAGGGGTCAATGTTTCTGCTTATTAAACCTTTTATATTAAAATGGTGCAGAGAAAGCAGAAGAGTGACAAAGCCAAAGTGTGGCTGACGTGCCTTGAGTAATAGTATTGTGAAAAGAGCTAAAGTATCTCCAGTTAATTCATGTGTAACTAACTGACTCAACAACTGCAACTGTGAAAACTGTAGGCAGGGTGGATATGGAGGCAGCAGAAGAGTTTTTGTTCATCTTTTTGGACCTTCCAGATGTTTGCAATCTCTCTGCGTACAAGGAAGCAGCAATCTGTTCAATCACAGGCTTCATTGTGAAACAAGTTGAAAAAGGGGGCAACCAGCATGCCTTGACCACAAGCAATGACCTCAGATGACTTGGTGCAAAGATGACTGAGGACAGGGGCCATCACCAGGCATTACTGCAGTTTGTCAAGCTACAGAACTATGCTCCCTGCAGCTTAAAAAGACCAAGGAGGGGAAAAGGAAGAGGAACACAACAGCAGCCAATTGACCCCAGGTTCCTTCTGACTGGCTTGAGTCTTTTCCCGCAGCTGCACATGCATGATGTGATAAATGTTTGTTTCATGTGGAACCTATATGCTGCAGGTCTCCCTTGAAAAAGAGATCTATGATCTCAATGGGACCAATCTCGTTAAATAAAGGTTTGAAATGAAATGAAATGAGATAAAGCTAACCATGTCCCTGTTCTGGTGAAGATGGTTTCTGTTTGGGAATGCAAAATGTGATTAAATCGTATAGCATGGTAGAAGAAAGGTAAAATCAGAGAAAGCATGGTGTGGAAAAATACTTAAATCTTTAATCAATACTAAACTATTTTGATGGAGAATAAGAAAAAAAGGTTGTTGTCCATTGAGTGCATGTTTATGTTTGTGGTTGGATTTCAAACCTGCAAAGATATAACATAGTTTTGTCAGTAGGTTTTTGTGTTTAATATCTGGTGTCTTTTCTTATAAATGTGTGTGTAGTTGAATATATATATGAATAAAAAGTTATATGTTTTAAGTCAGTATTGATCACAGCGATCTCTTATAAGCCTACTAAGGTGAGTGTTTGAAAAATAAAAATATGAAATTAAAGTAAGTTTAATAAACTGCAACTGGTGTAAATGGCACAGGGTATGGATGATTAGTAAGTAGTTAACGTTAAGTTTATTTTTGTTCTTGTTTAATATCATCAAACCCTATTTCTGAACAGTACAACATGTAGTGTTTCATCGCTGCATAGTTTCACTAGATGGTGCCATCCTCCTTTTGATGCAGGCTCAGTGTGAGAGCTGTGCATGGTTTCTGATGTCTGCTGATTATGAATCATCAAGAAATTATGTTAACTAATGCAGAATTAAAGGGTCATAGAAAAAAAACATTACATGCAAAAAAATCTTTTTGATGGAGTCTTATGACAAAGATCTAGGTTAGGGTAAACTGAGTCAACTGTGTCACTCCTTTATATATTTTCACTATCTATGCGTTTTTTATAGAAGTCTTTGCTATCTTCTTGCAATTATCTGCGTGTGCTTGCCTTAATATTCATGTATCTGACTCTTTTACTGGAGTGTCTTTCACAAAAGACCGTAGCAGCATTTGACAGCTTTCAACTTTCCCTTTTCCTCCTCTGCTTGATGATATTTTATTTTGGGACTGAGAAAAATGTATTTATTGGCCATTTTGTGCCAAACATACAACTGCTTCTTCCAGATGTCCAGGATATTCTCATCATACATTAAATCGGAGAAACAAATGCTATCCCTGAAACGTCACCCCCAAACATAGATGCTGCTATACCCCATCCCAACACGCACGCGCACACAGATTAAGAGTTAACCCCATCAAAAACGACGGTCTCCTACATGCGCGGCCCCCTTTTCATTTCCTCCTTTAACCCCCCAGACCAAAGAGGCGGTTTCCTCATTTGGTAATTAATATTCTAGGGAAGAGGAGAGCATCAGGAAACAATTATTCAATAATGTAGGAGGCACGCTGTGTCTACACATAAACACACATGCACAAGCACATATACATCACTATGATCGACTCCTCTAAAGATCAAGTTTCTCTCATACATGAAACACAACTGGAGTAAATGTTATGGATGTTCTGGGTGGAGGGTGAGATCTTCTAATGTCAGCTTTTACGCAGCCATAAAAGAGTGACCTTTTAGAGTTTGTTAAGCTGACGCAACAGGTGATAGTTGTGCATTCAGTCCTTCAATGCCTTTATCAAACTAAGTAAATAACCATGATATGTTCCACCAGGGTGGGTATAAGACTAGTTTTAGAAGAAAACCGTTTTTAAAATTGTATAAAACGGTAAGGACAGGGATTGTAAATGAAAACGCCAAAAATATTGTTGAGATTATAGACAAAGGGCAAGATATGAGAGGACACATTCTTAAATATGAAATAATATCCCATGACATAAAAGAGCACAAGACATCCTTTAACAACTTTTCCATCTTAACTGCTGTAACTGTTAAAATGCAGATATGACATGAGATGATTATACATGAGACCCCTGTTGATATGATATATAGTATATTATATATGGAAAACACTTCAAAACATCTTCTTGTTATACGCAACATTGTGCTCCCTAAATTATATGAATATTTTTGTGATAGAGAAATTAAAAAGTGTACAGATAGATGTGCATAAGGAGTGAAATGGAAATCAATTTCATTCCATGCTAAATCAGGACCACTATAGATGTCTAAGTGGCTTTGTGGTTAGATTTGGCAGATTATTCACAACTTTAATCACCACTAGATCTCACTAATAATATAGGTGTCAAAATAATGCCAGTTAAAGACATAGACAAAAAACAGATTTTTCTTTCTTTACCACAGATAGAGTACTGTAAAGTGGCGGGGCATATGTGCATGGTGGTGTGTGGATTCAAGCCAAAGGATGCCACAGTTGGGTTATCACTGAAGTCTTACACACGAGGAAAGTCTGCATCCATATAGTCTCCGCTGGCTCTGACCTAGTCTGTCTGGTAATTGGGATCAGATGAGTGGCAGCAAAAGCGAGGCGACCTGGGTTTTCCGGGACCCACACTAACCTGGAAGCATTTATTTTATGGAAAAGATGTTTAGTTAAAGTGCAGAGCTGCAGCCCAGCCCCTCTAATGACTCTCCAGCTCTCTTGCCCAGGCCTGGAGACAGAGCCCTGTGATGGATACGACTGGTGAAACGGGGGCACACACACACACACACACACACACACACACACACACACACACACACACACACACACACACACACACACACACACACACACACACACACACGCTTCCATCACCGTGCACCGTGATGGATATGACTGGTGAAAGCTCTGAACACTGTTTCCTGAGTCCTTCACTTCCTTCCTCCCAGGCCTCGGTCGGCCAAGCTGAGCCGCGTTTCACTAGACTCGAGCCGGATTGGATTGCAGATTAACTGACTTCCTGTCCAATCCGTTGGCTGCGTTCATCTGCTTTCCAAACGGTCACTTTTATTTATGAGCAAGCGGTGACGTTATTGAGGATGAATGAGTCTCTTCAGGATTAATGAGATCCTGGGGGGGCGTTGTGGATTTACTGAGAAACAATGTTTTTTAAGAAGTGTATTGTGGAAACAATTTGGGGAAGAATATTTAAATGTTTTCCCAAATAATGACTCAATGTAAAAATAGCAAAGGAGAGGTGTGTCTTGTGCACGCATGCTTCTCCTTTCATTTAACAGCTTTCATCCGTATGTGAAGTTCTTTCTGGACTACAGCACATCACAGCTGGATTTTCTTAAACTTGGTTATTTGCTGTAGGATTAGCTGAAGTAAATCCTCCATTTCCTTTAAAAAAAAAAAGAAGAAAACAGGTGGCATGTGGATATATTTGAGTACAGATGCACTTAGTAGAATAATTGTTCTTGATTCTAGTGTCTTATTCTGCATTAATAAAACTCCCTTGGATGTGTTGGAAACTTATCGACATAATGCCTATACAATAACATATTTTTAAATAACTTAAACTGTCTGAAAACACGACATATGGCCTGAATTAAAAAAAAAATACTTGAAACTTTTGCAGGGACAGAATGATTTATTCCTCGTTGTTGTATCCTAATCAACCCAGCTCTAATTTCACTTCTTGAAGCAAAGATACTAGACATTTTCTACTAACTATTGCAACGTGCAAAATTGACAGCAAAAGGAAAGTATTTTTGGGGGAAATATTGTCCATGTAGGCTACTGATAATATATTAAATCATTTTTATCAATATAAAAAAAAAAGTACGTCATACCCTTCTGTATTTTCTTTCTTTTCTTGGCTGAGAACTTCAGTATTTTTTTAAAGGTTTTGGAAGAAGAAATATATTTTTTAAATTGGGTCCATTATCATTCCCTCCACTATCTCATCACTACAGGGATCCAACACACTCCAACCCACACCTCTCACCCTCCTCCCTCCTTCTCTCTTTCTCCCTCTCTCCCGCTGGCAGCCCTTGATTACACTTGTCTCCTGGGGGAAGGTTTAAACTCCTCAGAGATAGTAATATCGAGGGCACTACTGGCTAGTCACTTCAGATCAGGGCGGGGGGAGGAAATGGCGACGGACATAAAGCTAAATATATAATTCCTCCCATGCCGGTAATCACGATGTCCAGACGATTCGAAATGACAGTTTAACCACTTTAGACTGAGGAACGCTTTGTTCAGATTGGAGAAGCAGGAGGTGTGTGTTGGAGCGTCTGGTTGGTCCCTACGACGTTTGGGGAGCCTCCTCGTGAGTACAGAGGCTATCAAAAGGGGCCCGTGTGGTCCTTCCTAAATCAGGGGAGAAAGAGCGCATGTTCCTCTGAGTTAAAATGGCTCGCAGACTAGACAGGAGCAATTCTGCCAATGACTGACATGCCAAGAGCTCCGGAAGGAAACACTCTCACCGCCCGGTATTAGTTTACCTGATTATTAGGATATCCAGCTTCCTCCTAAAATGGCCGGCCATTTCCCTGTTAGAGGCAGTAAGAGCACCCACCTGGATTAGCCCCTAAACGTGGTTGGCATTACACCAGGCGCAACAAGGCCGCATGCCACACAGCTCAACCAATTACATCTATAAATATTAATAGGCTAATCTGCACATATTCTTTTCCTGTGAGCCTGTTGCTACATCCCTGAAAGGGTCAGAGACACTCTTACGAACATCAAATCCATTACTTTTTTTTTTCTTCAATTTGCATATGCAGAGATTTTTTCGCTCAAGACAGGCTCTCTCAATGTCCTCCCCCCCCTGTCCCCCAATCATCACATCACAAGAGGAGAGTGCATTCTGTATTCACGCTCTGATTGGATCCTTGATGAGATCTTCAGGGTGGCTTCACACACTCGGACGCTCTTTACACTCCAGAGGTGATGAGAAGAGGAAGAGAGGGAGAAAAAGACAGAATAAGAGGTGTGTGTGTGTACGTGTGTGCGATCTGTCCTATTCTGTCTACTTGAGTGGTGGGGTCTGTCCCCGCCCAGCTCCGGGGGCTCCTCGGCGGTTCAGCTGCTGCAGGAGCGCCGTAGCTCGATGTGTAATCACAGTCACAGAGAGAAGAAGAGGAATCATATACATTCATTATTTTTGGTCTATTGTGCACACGGCAGCTATACAATATAATGTAGGTCATTTTGGGAAACTACACCATTGTATCGAGCTCCTCTGAAAATATATGAATAATGCAGTACAGAAATCTGCATGAAAAGTGGAGATATTGAGAGGTAGAACAATGCTAAGAGGGGAAGAATGAAGTTAGAGAGGACTGAAATAGACACTCGAGGCATTTTGATTCTTTTTTCCAATGAGTTGAAATTGTACTCTTCCGTATCTGTATTTGTGTGTTCTAAAAAAATAAGGGGAAGAAATTGGATTCAGTAAGTGCTCTGCAAAGCACTACTTACTAATATTCCCATTGGGGATTTAAAACAAGACTATTGTAAAAATAAATAACAGATTCTTCGTCTTACAAATAAAAACTGGAATTCATAAGAACTGAAACGGACCCCTGCCCAATTGAGTACACCCCGGGGGTTTTGCTGCTTGAGCCATGTTTGGTGTGATGACTATTAGCTTACCGAGGCTAATGTTAGCAAACCTGAATAAAGCTGACATTACTGAGTTCACTGATTTATGAACCTTCTCTACTTGTCCTACTGTTACATTACAATTTACCCTTCACCATTATCCTGTTAAAATCACCTTTTGGCAAAAGTTTAAATAGTCTTGCTTGTTTTTATTTAATAAAACAATTGAAATGTGTGGTTGATATTTCTTCATGGCCTGGTTTTGTTCTATTAAAATTTCTGTCACGCAAAAATGAATGATACTTTTTGTAGAAATAGAGCTTTATAAAGAGCATCTTGGGATTAAAAGCTATAGATTTAAAATGTGTTAGTGGTTATCTTTGCTGAAATAAACCCGGGAATGAACAGAACACTTTCAAATCCAGGGTGTACTGAACCAATTCAGACTTGTATATTTTGGTGAGGAATCGCCAAAAGACACACCACGAGTACAAAGAAGAAGCTCTATTGCGCGCGCACACACACACACACACACACACACACACACACACACACACACACACACACACACACACACACACACACACACACACCAAAGGCGGTGCTAGTAGTAGTAAACATTTGAAAAAACGGGGGGTAATTCACTTGATAAATGTCAACCAAAATGAAGCTATCAGCTGAAAGCAATTTCCTCGTGCTTGCCTGTGTTCTGCGCCAGGGACTTGGGAGTTTTTCACCCCTCCATCGATCATGAAGCTCTGTTTTAGGCCAAGGTACACAATGCCCTCAAATTGCAGACATATGGACCCAGAATCTCCGCAAAAAACCTGCCATTTCCACCCCACCACTCCTCTGTCCCAACACAGCCACTCCTCTGCTAAACTCTTGTTTATCCAACGACTCCGGCCCATTTAGGCCATTACAGCAAGGCCATTCAGGGAGACAAATAAAGAAGACAAATCTAATAAAAGTACAATCTGTAGCTAACACCAAATATTACAAAAAACACCATGAAATCTGCATAGTCATATTTTATCCATTTATTTCATCCATTAAGAAGACGCCAAACAGCATTCTGATTCAGATTTAATTAGTAGCGTGCAATGTCGCCCCACTGTAATCAACAAACCACCGAGTGGTTGTAAGAGCAAGTGTGTGAGGAAACTCTTAAAATGAAACCTGTCTGCCATGTGGGCTGCCTGCGACCAGTAGCAGAGGAAGCAAAACAAACCATGATAAAGACGAAGACACGGACCACATAATAGTGTGGAAAAGCTTCTAGCTGGTGTAAACAGCGGAGGGATGAAAGCAGAGCCGTGTGTGTTGCTGTAGGCTTCTCATTCATACATTTCTTGTTACCCATGCACTTTGAAAAACGGCAACTCCTGAAAGTGGCTTTAAAAGTGCAGCTTCTTAAAAAGGACAAAGAGGTCCAAGTGGACAACATTAAAGTTTGTTTTCCTAATGGACAATTGTGGTGCCAGCAGCCAGGGTCTGGAGCTCTGTACACAGGAAAAGTCCATTATCACTCTGACTAATGGAGGAGGGGGCGACTTCAAACCAAAAGTGGAGAAAAAGAAAAGAAAACAAAAGAGAGAAACATGACGCACATGGTACAAAGTAGATTTTATTTAATGGAGCCCATCAATAATGTTACTTTTCCGACGTTATTGTCGGTTGAGTAGCCGTATTATCAATCCTAGACGATGGCAGAAATTAAAGTTGTTGTTTCTCTCAAGTTTATTTTTGAACCGACTTTGAATCAATGTGAAACAAATGTTTGGCAACATGCTAATCATATCCTGCGTCTCTGGAACAAACCGTCTCTCCCCTTTTCTCTCGCTCTTGCCACCAAGACAAAGCCGCAACCAGTTTACATTCAGACGGGTGCGCTTGTTTTATGTAAACAGACGGCCCTTGTGGCAAAGAGTTTGATTAGGAGGAGGCCCGCAAATCCCATTAAAAGTCCATTCGTCCCTCGTCGGTGTTTGTTTGAAGACGGGAAGAGTAACAAGGGAGGAGGGATGTGACCGGCAGTCTGTCGTTGTTGTATCCGTACCAATTTCTGTTTGTGCACTGACGGTTAAACCCAGATATCCCATAGCAGCGATGTATCTCCCCAATGCTAGTGAGTGTATTATTAACCAGATAGGAATGGCATATTTCCCCTCTTACATGAGTCCATTTGAAGTTCAGCTATAACCAAAATAACCAAAATAAGACCTTTTAATCGTCAAAGTCAGCCTAGCAGCTCCTTGGTCTTGGCTGCAAGCTGTTTGTCGATGTCCAACGCCATGTTGTCCGCCATCTGCTGGATCTGTCAAGGAAGAGGAGGGAAAGATGAAAAAAATACACATACACCTCCCTCTATTGTATGTCTGGTAAACGGACAACATTATATAGCTGAAATAAGACAGAATATGACTGGGCTTATGATGAATGAACTATTTCAACTCTTGGGACTGCATTAGCAATTTCAGGTCTTCAGGCTCCAATTATCAGAGGTTTTGAAAATCATCTCTTGCATCCAACAACTCAACCTTCCTTAAAATATCCCTTCTCAGTCTGATCTATCGATTTAACCATGTGTATTAGAACTGCTGTCCTTCTCCATATCTCTTACCTGTTTCTCCACAAGACGTAAGGTGTCCTCCGATTGTGCATCCTTGGTCTTTTTGACTTGTGTGACAGCGTTAGATCGCACCTTCCTCAGTGAGTCTTTAGCCTTGTTGCCGAACTGTTTTGCCAGCTTGGCGAGGTTCTCCCTGTGTTCTCGTGTTACTCTACAGGGAAGGGAGGACATGAGAGAAAAGAACAAATAGTAAGACAGAAGTTGACATACATAGTTTTTTCCAAGCAAGGGTTAAAACGGAGAGTTATGCAAGTAAGTTTAGCTCAATGGATGTCGGTGGGTTAAAGTAGCAGCTACTCTTTAAAGCAAGGTTATACACTGTACCAAATGATGATATTAGCTAATGACTATGATATTTAGCTTTCAGTGTTGGAGAAAGTGTATTTTCCTACTTTTAAGAGGAATTGCTACAGGAATACGATATAAACAAGATGCCTTTAAACTACACACAGAGACCTAAAAAGAAACGGTTAGTCAGACTCTTTTTAAACACAGAAAACCACATAATAACAAATGCATTATGTCAAATAATAACAACCTTACTTACTACTTAATGTTAAGGGCATGTAAGCATGAGGTCTAATTATTTCAGTTCTGACCCGTGAGTCCATCTCACAGTGACTTGCTGAGGGACTCAGACCGGAGCTAAGACGCTCGTCATCCCGACAACTTTGTATTCACTTTGCATTCGTTAATCACTCAGAAAATCATACTTCCCATTTCACTCTCCCTCTTTGTCTTTAATTGGCTTTTTTCTCGTTGTTTTTGCCTCGGGGACTATTTGCAAACAATCCAAGTGTGGTGTCTATTTACCACAAACAATACGGCCTAATTACTGATTCCAGGGCCAATCAAGGAGCGCCTTCTCTTTGGAAATGCAAATGTGGGCTTGGAGCGTGCCGAGACTGATTGCAGGGGGAACGCAGCCTGACTCTTGTGTCCCTCCTCTGCCAGACTAACACCTGCTGCTCCACGCGTGCACACACACATGCACCCAAATGCACATAAGTTCAGATTGGCATTTATACATGTATGCTTACATGCACATGGGCAGATATGTAAAAAACAAAAAATGATAAACACACAAAGTAGTTTAGTGAGTGAGCGACGGATAGTTTTTCGTAAGGTTGTTTGACTTGGCAGAGAGAAAGAGTGACCCGGCCCTCACATCAACACACTCGGGGTCTTTATACATCTACAAACCAAAGTCAATAAATCTGTCAGTTACAGGGGTTCATTAATGGGGGGACTTTCAAAAGCATGAAAGAGACTAACTGTAAGGTTGTGGTCTAGGATTTGCATCATGTATTGATATTCTTTTGAGTTATTGGTATCTTATTTAGTTACATTTATAAAATGTAAAATGCATTGCAATTCTACTCAATTCCAAAATGTAGTTTTGCCATATCAAATAATCTTGGCCTCCTTAAGAGGATCCATGAAATACCATTTTATAAATGGATTACTTGATTTATCAGATCCCCTAATTTGTTTCATGGTAAATACTTAAGTTAAGTGTATAAAAGTGGGAGTGGGGAAAAAGAGGGATAACAAAAGAAAGGGAAAAGGAGTAAGGAAAGGAATGAAAAGAAAGAAAGTGCAGAAAGCAGGAAAGCGATTCTGCCCTTGGGGGGGGGTTGTGTGTGTGTGTGTGTGTGTGTGTGTGTGTGTGTGTGTGTGTGTGTGTGTGTGTGTGTGTGTGTGTGTTTTAGGAAGAGACTCACTTGGGAACGGGCACCTTGATGATTGTCCCGTCCACCTCTGGGTTAAGGTTCATGCTACTCTCTCTCAGGGCACGGGCAGCGGCAGCTGTAGCCTGGGGCAAACACGACATAAAGATCAGAAACACACACAGACACACACAGACACAGATATATGAATGTGTGCTTGCTGGTGTGAATGGAAAAGCAGCGCTACAACTGCAGGTAGTGGCCAGGCTCCAGCTGGCAACTATTAAGGTGTGGTGGGTTGTATGTTATGTGTGTGTTTGGGTGGGGTGTGTGTGTGTCAGGGGAAGCCGATGCAGTGTGGAAGTGCCTTGGGCCACTGTCAGCGCTCGGCCCTCTGGGACAGGACTGAGAGGTTGCAGGGCAAGGGGGTGACCCACAGTGACCTCACAGGACTGTCTGCGGGTGTTTGTGTATGATACATGGATACACACACACAAACACACATGTGCTTTTGAGTTTGTGTGAACACATTTCAAGTATTTTCAAAAATAAAATCATCTTATTGCTTTTAATGGTTATTATATTGAGGTGAGCACATGAATATTTAAATTCACTTAAACTAACATTTAAAAACACTTTTATTGTATTGTGTTCAGATTTAGCATGAGGCTACGTCTACCATCTACTGGACATTTACAGTACCAATACAGTGGGTGGCAGAAAATGTCACTCATCTGTTAGAATAAAATGGCAACAAATATTTCTCGAACATCTGTTTTATTTTGAAAGGATGAAACAATTTAATGGGAGATGAAAAGAAGAGAACTTTGTGTTTTGTTAGGGAACAAGTGATCTAGCGTCAATTTGGATACTAGGCAGAGATGACATTGATATCTCAACCCATAACAGGATCAGACAATTACATGTTAAGAGGTTCTGTTGGTCTACAGTCACACAATACTTAAATAGTAAAGTGGCTTCTTTGGAATTCTATTTTAAAGTATTTTTATATTTTGTTGGCAGGCATGCAGACCAGCAGGCAGAGGAACAAGCTTGCATGTTACTCTGGTGAATATTAAAACAGTCTTAACATATGCGAAACATCAAAACTTGATCCAACATATGCAGCACAATCCTTTAGTCCAGCAAATACTACATATTAACCCGAGAGCCAAACACAGTGCACACAGACAAGGCAGAGGAAGCCAAATCCTTTGAATTACTGAAACAAAGTCACACTCTTCGCACCAGTTCTGCAACCACATGACAATTCCCATAGCTGATCATTACAAAGTGTGCCAATGCGAGGAAAAAGCACATCATTTGTTTTTTTTCTACTCTGTTTCTAACCTACTCTCCATTTTTGACAGCTCCTTCTGGCCTTCTCCGCTGGGGAAAAAAAAATGGCAGTGAGATTAAAGGAATTTATTTGCGCACATTAAATTAATTCATGTGGTTTCTTTTCCTTTGTCAAATTCATCCGGAGCGCAGGCCTCTGGTTGCGCTCTTTGAGTGTGGGGTGATAGATTCAGCCCCTACCTATGTTTGATCGTTCTCAGCATCGAATTCATCACCGTTTCCTCTCTCCCGACGACCACTCCGGTGGTTACGGAAAACCGAGGGGAATTTCTGTGTAAAGGCCGTGCAGGTTCTGGTTAATATGCTCGAGAGGAAGAGAAATTACACTGAAGTTTCACATCAAACGCTTGACAGCCCGCTTCAAAGCAAAGAGGCGAGCGGGGAGGAATGTGTGCGAGAGTCTGCGTGTGTGCGTGTAAAATAAAAAGTCCTGAAGAAAACGATTTATGAACGAAGTGGTGGGATGCTTTAACATGCAAACTCTTCCAAAAACACACAAACCAAATTGGATCTTGATCTAAGCCTGCTGGTAGTTGTTGTTAGTTCCACCATGCCCTCCCTGGCTGCTCTTAATGAATGAATGGAAAACAATGCGAGGGCCTCTGGAGTGCCTGGTAATGGATAGGCATCATTATAAGCCTATTAGCTCTGGGTACTGAGGACTCACCTCTGTGTGGGACATGGGCAGCGCAGGGCATGACATTGTATCGTGTGCATGCATGAGTGTGTCTGCCGGTGTGTGTGTGTGGTCTACGGTTGGAGTTCCTGGAAAGAAAATAGACTCCCAGCAAGACCGTTCAGGCTGAAGAGTAGATTTCCAGATAAATGCTTGGATTTGCATGTTTTGTGATGCCGCTACAACACAGAACAAACAGGTGTAACCACACCTTTCAGATTCACAAAAGGTGACCGGTAGAAAAATAGAAGCTGGTGGAATATGGTTGCAAGAACTTGTTTTTTATTTATAACAGACAGGTGGTTCTCCAAAATAACAAACTGCCTTTGAAAGTCATCGAAGCTTAAAGAAACGGTTTTAAACAGCAACAGATCATGTCGGTTTTACTTCCCTTAGAATGTAAATCTGTTATTGCCTCCACAGAGTATTTTATGTTGCTATTTTGTGTTTTTAGCCATGTAGGGCTGGCAATGCCGGGCGGTCGGACTCTTTGGTTCAGACTTGAAATATCCTAACAATCTTCATTCCAACCGTGAGTTGCATGCCATTAAATTTGCATTCATGCTCCAGTTAGGATGAATTGTACCAAACATAATGTTAGCATGCCAATGTGCAGAGCTAAGATAGCTGTCATGATAAAAACATTATACCGGTTTAACATCAGGATGCTAGCATTGTCTTCATGCTAACATTAGCAGTTAGATAAAAGAACAGCATCACAGCGCAGCTACCTGGGCAGTAGACCCTTTTAAATCAGCTTTTATTGTAATGTATTTTCATACTTGCACTTAACTGTATGAATTTACTTTATTTTTGTAATCATAACTGTGGGGGAAACCTCTGGAGAGTCAGGACTCAAAGAGACACGAGGAGAGCTGGAGCTTTGATGGCAAACACTGACGGTTTATTTGGAGCTTCGGCCGGAGGATTCACAAGAGTTGACCACACGGTTGAGATGCCACAATCAATTCTGAAGAACCCTCCTGTAGTTCCAGGTTTTAACTTCGGAGTGTAATAATCAACATTCTTCAATAGATAGACTAAACAGCTGAGGACACTGAATCACATTTGTTGTCGCTTATGGCTCTGGGTCATCTACACCCCCCGAGAAGGATGTGTTCCAGGTGTCCCACAACAATAAATATCTCTCGCCGAGAGTTGCCCGGCCATAAACTGGTAACAACAACAACTTGTTAGGGCAGCCCCTCCTTATGGGAGATAACGGCTGATCAAGGTTGGTCAGCTGCATCAGAGGGCAAAAGGTAAACATGTAGGGCGAAATTATTCTCTGACAATAACTATCGGCTGGTTTGTCAGAGTGACATTTTGTACTTGCAAGCTTCACTTGTAATTAGCATTCATTATTCTCATTCATCTAAACATATATAAATAAGACCTTAGAGAACTAAATCTTTATTCATGACTTTTTGGGGATATATGATTCAGTCTTGTGTAACTGCTAAAAAAGCACATTAACATTTGCCAGGACACCAGAAGGTCTTAAAATGCAAGACGCCCCCTCTGACTAGCAGTGTTGTATGATCTAAAACGGAAAAGAGGGAAAGAAAAAGGAGTAGAAAAAAGAAAATAATCCATTCCTTCCTAACCTGGGGGTAAAATGAGGTCATTTCCTATTCTGTGAAAACTCACACACAGACAGAACCACATCCCAGTGCGCGCACACACACAGTTTGGGTTCATGCTGCTATCTTTCACCGCGGAACAAAGGCCTCCTCGAGTGATCAATCAATTAGCATCTGAGACACAGTTGGAGAGAGAGCGGCCGCTCAGGTTTCATTTGTACAGAACTGAGGGCTTCTAGAGTTCTGCTCTGGCTTACTTTTCCTTCTGCAAAGGCCATCTATCTGTCTTTCGGATCTTTGTCGGATTATTTTTATAAAGCTTTTAGTTACAGCGTGCTAGTCTGCGTGAGACAAACACATACGTCGAGGAAGAATCTGTACGTGTGTGTTTGTGTGTGTGATCGTCTTACCTCTGGAAAGCTGCTCATGTTGACCATAATGAGCTGAGGGGATTTCATGGAGACCTGTCCCAGCTGGTTGAGAGGGAACTTGCCATCTTGTGTCGTCACCACAATGTGATCCAGAGCTCCTAAACAAAAGCACATACAAATAATTGTTAATTTACCTAATTGTATTAAAGGTCACATGTCTTGCTTTTCCGGTTATTACCCGTCCCCTTGTGTGTTATGTAGCTTTTTCTGCATGTAAACGGTCTGCAGAGTCACAAACCCTCAAAGTACACCCTGTAGCGAGTAAAACTCTAACACAGAAAAGACCTGTCTATGCTGCCCCAGAACGCCTCGTTGGAGATTTTTATTTTTCCATTTTTTTTTCTTCCTGGGTACAGTGACGTGCCCATACCCAAATGGACCAATTGGTGCAAATGGACCAATCCGTGGAGCTCCTCACACACACACACTCTCTCTCAGCGGCGAAACTGTGACGCACTGGGGGGGGGTGCTAGTGGAGCCTCGCAGCGGCGAAAATGTGGCGCACTTACACTGTAGGTGCGCCACATTTGGGGGTGCGGGTGCTAGTGGAGCCTCGCAGATGGGGGTGCTGCAGCCCCCTCAGCACCCCCCCTTCCCGCGTCCATGGTGCACAGGCTGAGTTCAGGCTGAGTTTCGCGATGTCCCGCTGTCTCGCAGACGGTTATGGCTAAAAAAGGATCCGTCTTGTGTAAAACTCTTGCGAGAGTTTGCAAGTCACGTGGCTGAATGTTTACGTTTGGCAGGCAGCCTTTCAGCAAATGATGGTGAGAAGCTAAACCCTCTATTAATTATGTCAATGACAGGGAGTGTGATTGTTGAAATAGGGTGTTAGCGGTCTTGCTATTCAAAGAAGAATGACAACACTGTAGATCACCAACACTATGGTTTATTTTGTATTCACAGGCAAGACAATGGCAAGTCAACGTTGTCGCAGTAAAAGTCCCAAGATAGCTCCTGGTGCAATAAAAGGTTCCCTTTCAGTGTTTTACTATTATCCTCAGTGCTTGAATTGGAATAAAAAAGGTGCCAGTACTCTAAATCAGCAACAAGTATTTGGCACAAAGTCATAGTATATCCTATAATGCTGGTGGGTTTATCTCTTTACTGTATATTTTAGAAAGGCTCACTGTACTTAAACAAAATGACTCAGGGTGCATCTGAGATTAGAGGGGGTGCAGTGGTAAAGTGCTATTTTTATAAGTGGGGAGTGGACCTGACACCCTCTAGTCTANGCTGTATGAGAAACCAATGTTATTTCGGAACATTGAACAATGTAAATCTATTCTAGTAGACCTCAACAATGGAATTATGATCAGTAGAAAGGGCCATGTCATGGGACCTTTAAATATATTGACATTCAAGGCATTTCGTTGCAAGGTACAACACAGACACCCTGATTTTGTGTGACTAATCT